>NW_017671178.1:186876-203319 GCF_001879085.1 Nicotiana attenuata
TTAACTCTAACGATAGATTCTCTGTATTTTCTTTAGTGTTTAATTGATATGTCTTTTTCTTCATCTATTTCTCTGATTTTATCTTCAAGGATGAGTAGCTAAACCCATTAGCTAGGGTTGTGGCTCAACCCTAGTGTGTGTAATTGATGGGTGTTGTGATTTAAGGTTTGATTGATTATGGGTGTTTGTTATTTGGGTCAATTTTATGGTTTAATTTATGAATTAGTGGTTGCAAACACTAAATTGTGTTTAGTAGACTTGGGCTCTTCTTGAGAAAGAGAGCCTAAGTCTCCAAAATTGACTCAACAAGGAATTGGGATGGACTAAAGAGATTTGATAGTCCCAATTAGAGGGTTAAACCTCGAGAGAGTAATTACCCGACTTGAACCCTAGTTGCTTGGGCAATTATGCATACCCAATTGATCTCGAGAGAGTCAATTGGGCAAAACCACTCTTTCTACCGAGAGGTGCAGAGTGGGTAGTATTGGGCAACGGTTATAACATATTTCCCCAATCATGTCAATCTTGCCTTGGATGCAATTACCCGTCAATTAGCCACCTAGGTGAAAGTCACTACCCTAGTGCCTTTTTAAACTATTAGATACCACTTGTAGCAATTCAGCTCTTAGCTTAATCTACTTGCATTTTCAATTAGTAGTTTGATAAAAATAGAATTATAAAGAAAATCCAAAAATGAATAGAAGACCAATTAAGAGCATACACGCATTCCTGAACTAGATAGATACTCGACTCCAATCCTAGCTCTCTGTGGATTCGATCCCGACCCAAAATCGAGTAAAAGCTATTGCGACCCTCTCTCGCTACTTTTTAGTGGTGCAGAGTTGGCTGTGATCACTTTTTGGCGCCATTGCCGGGGAGCTAACGGTTTTGGCTATCTTTTTAGTTAGTTTTGTGTGTTGTTCTTCTTTCCTTCTTTGTTACTAATTTGTGTGTGTGATTACTACAGGTACCAAATGGCTTTAAATGCTAATGACCCACTTGGAAATGTTCTTGTGGGGGAGGAGGTAGTTGAAATTGGAGAGGATGAGGTGCCTCTTGTACCTCTCGGACCACGACGAGGCCGCCAGGCCAATGCTAATGATAATATTCCAGACCCTCCTTCGTAACCTCCAAGAGTGGCTCCCAGAGTATTACCAAACCAAGGATATGCAAGTGCTATTGTCCCGCCCAGAATCCGGGCGGGCAATTTTCAGATAACCAATGTGATGTTGACCTTCTTGAGCAGCGTGGGTATATCACGGGCGTTGCGGATCAAAATGCCTACAAACATCTAAAAGGGTACGTGGATACATGTTGGGGTAGCAAGCAGACAAATGTGTCCGAAGATGCTCTTTAGGTTGAGACTTTTCCCGTTCTCACTTCGGGGAAAGGCATTGGATAGGCTAGAGAGACTCCCCAACCATTCCATCACAACTTGGGATGAGTTGGCGGATAAGTTTATTGCTAAATTTTTCTCACCCGGGCACATGGCGACACTTCGAGATGAGATATTGGCTTTCAAGCAAGAACCCACGGAACTCTTACATGAGATTTGGGAGTGGTTTAGAACAATGGTGAAAGAATGCCCAAACAACGATATGACCGAGGCGATGATTCAACAAACATTCTACCGGGGCATCAATACTACAAATCAGTGCATTGTCAATCAATTGGCCGGGGGTAATTTCATGAAGTTGTCTTATGACGAAGCTTGCGAGATTCTTGATGAGATGGCGGATACATCTCCGCATGGCAAAGTAGAGCCAATGTTCCCCAAGGTGACCCTACGGTTATTCATTTGCATAAGGAGTTACACGACCATGGGCAGGCCATAGCGGAGTTGACAACTACTATGAATCAATTGGCTAAGGCACAGTTGCAACAAGTCCAAAACCCTCGCCAAGTGAATGCTATGGAAAATGTTAATTTGCTTACCAACAAGAGAAGGCAAAGAAGGCAACAAAATCAAGGGAATTCTGAGTAATTTGATGATGATTGTGATGGGCTTCAAAATGATGGGTATGATGAGCAAAATGAAGAGGTACAATATGTTAACAACTATCAAGGAAATAGAGGCAACTCTTCAAACCAACAATGGCGACCCCAAGGAAATTGGGGCAATCAACAACAAGGTGGTGGTAATTGGAACAACAACAACCAAGGCGGTAATTGGGGGAACAACAATCAAGGAAACCAAGGGCATTGGAATGGTAATAACAACAATTGGAACAACAATGGTCAAGGAAACCAAGGGCATTGGAATGGTAATAACAACAATTGGAACAACAATGGTCAAGGCGGGTGGAACAACAATGGAAATCAAGGCAATCGGGGGCAAGGCTTTCAAAGGCCCCCGATGTACCAACAATCGAATAATCTGCCTCCATTTCAATCTCAAGGATCTAGTTCTTTGGGTAATGATATGGGAAGAATAGAAATGATGTTCGAACAAATGATGAAGAAGAAGCAAGATTCCGATGCTCAATTGGCTTCCCACAATACGTCTATCCGGAATTTAGAGGTGCAATTAGGCCAAATCTCGCAATCGTTGAATACTCGCCCTAAGGGTGCTCTACCAAGTGATACGGTAGTGAACCTTAAGGGTGGGAACAATCATGTGATGGGGGTTACAACAAGAAGTGGGAGAGGCGGTGATGTGCATGCCTCGAAAGATAAGCAAGTTGTGGATGATGATGTTGAGTTGCGAGAAAATGATGTACCTGTGATAGTTGAAGATGTGGTTGAGAATGAGGTGAACAATGATGTGAGGATTGACATTGATGAGGCCGAGGTGGAAACCCAAGATGCCGTGAACCCGTCTAGGGAACACATAATTGATATGCCCGAGCCGGTGGTGCCTAAAGCCAATGGACCTTTACCTAGACCACCTCCGCCTTATCCTCAACGGTTAGCCAAGCAGAAAAGTGAGAATCAATTCAAAAAGTTCATTGACATGATGAAGAGCTTATCCATCAACGTGCCTTTGGTGGAGGCTTTGGAGCAAATGCCTGGGTATGCGAAATTCATGAAAGATTTGGTTACAAAGAAAAGATCAATGGACTGCAAAACTATAAGATGACCCACCAAGTTAGTGCCATAGTACATTCAATGGCCCCGAAATTAGAGGATCCCGGCGCTTTCAGTATCCCCTGCACTATTGGTAGTGCAGACTTTGCCAAAGCTTTATGTGATCTTGGGGCAAGCATCAATTTAATGCCCTTCTCAGTTTTCAAGACCCTGGGTATTGGGCCACCAAGGCCAACTTCCATGAGACTACAGATGGCAGATAGATCAATGAAGCGTCCTTTGGGTATAGTCGATGATGTGCTTGCCCGGGTGGACAAATTTATCCTGCCGGCGGACTTTGTGATTTTGGATTGTGAGGTGGACTATGAGGTCCCAATTATTCTAGGGAGACCTTTCCTTGCAACGGGGAAGGCATTGGTTGATGTTGAAGCGGGTGAACTAACTTTCCGAGTGGGTGATGAGAAGGTCGTCTTCCATGTTTGCAAATCCATGAAGCAACCCAATAGCACCGAGGTGTGCTCATTTGTGGACATTATCACAGCTGTGACAGTGGATGACACAAGCGCTATGATTAACGTGGAGGACCCCTTGAGGCGGTGCTATTAAATCTTGATGTCAATGATGATGCAAGCAGAGTGGAGTGTGTCAATGCATTACATGGGATGGGCTCGTATTCCTATGAGCCCAGAAAATTGTCTTTGGATCTTGAAAATCGGAAAACTCCACCAACCAAACCATCAATTGAAGAGCCACCGGTGTTGGAATTGAAGCCACTTCCTCCACACCTCAGGTATGAATTCTTGGGCTCTAATTCAACTTTACCAGTTATTCTTTCTTCTTGCCTTACTAATATGCAGGTTGAAGCCACTTTGGCGGTGCTTCAAAGGCAAAAAAGGGCAATTGGATGGACTCTAGCGGATATTTGGGGAATAAGCCCCGCATTTTGCATGCACAAAATTATTTTGGAGGATGATGCTAGGCCTTCCTTAGAACATCAAAGGAGGCTCAATGAGGCAATGCAAGAAGTGGTGAAGAAAGAAGTGATCAAGTGGCTAGATGCAGGTGTGGTATATCCAATCTCATATAGCTCATGGGCATCTCCGGTATAATGTGTGCCGAAGAAAGGTGGGATGACTGTGGTGACAAATGACAACAATGAACTTATTCCCACTTGGACCATCACCGGGTGGAGAGTTTGCATAGACTACCGGAAGCTAAATAAAGTGACCCGCAAGGATCATTTCCCGTTGCCATTCCTCGACCAAATACTTGATCGCCTTGCGGGGCGTGTCTTTTATTGATTTTTGGATGGATATTCGGGTTATAATCAAATCTTAATTGCTCCAGAGGACCAAGAGAAGACCACATTCACCTGCCCATATGGTACATTTGCTTTCTCCCGGATGCCGTTCGGGTTGTGCAATGCTCCGGCGACCTTCCAACAATGCATGATGGCTATTTTCACCGACATGGTGGAAGACATTTTGGAGGTCTTTATGGATGATTTTAGTGTGGTTGGTGATTCATTTGAAGAGTGTTTGAGAAATTTGTAGAGTCTTGGCCCGATGTGAAGAAACGAATCTGGTTCTTAATTGGGAAAAATGCCACTTCATGGTTGAAGAAGGCATAGTGTTGGGTCACAAAATTTCTAAGCATGGGATCGAAGTAGATAAAGCCAAGATTGAGGTGATTTCAAGACTTCCTCCCCCCACTTCTGTTAAAGGGGTGAGAAGTTTCCTTGGGCATGCGGGGTTTTACCGGCATTTTATCAAGGATTTTTCGAAGTTTGTGGATCCCCTTTGCAA
Organism: Nicotiana attenuata; assembly: GCF_001879085.1. Taxonomy (NCBI): domain Eukaryota; kingdom Viridiplantae; phylum Streptophyta; class Magnoliopsida; order Solanales; family Solanaceae; genus Nicotiana; species Nicotiana attenuata. The sequence goes on from NW_017671178.1 coordinate 191,709, forward strand.
GTTTCTAGAGAAAGAGGCTAAGTTTGTGTTTGATGAGAAATGCATGGAGGCCTTTGAACTTCTTAAGCACAAGTTGACCACTACCCCGATCATTACCGCACCCAATTGGAGTTTGCCTTTCGAGCTCATGTGCGATGCAAGTGACGTTGCGGTTGGGGCAGCGTTAGGGCAAAGAGTGAACAAAATGTTTTATCCCGTGTACTATGCAAGCAAGACAAGCAATGAAGCTCAAAGGAACTACACGGTGACGGAGAAGGAGTTGTTGGCTATTGTGTTCGCCATGGAAAAATTTTGGCCATATCTTATGGGGGCCAAAGTCATAGTGCATACCGACCAAGCCGCCCTTAGGTATTTGATGACCAAGAAAGACACCAAGGCAAGGTTGATGAGATGGGTATTACTTCTTCAAGAGTTTGATTTGAAAATAGTGGACCAGAAAGGTAGTGAGAACCAAGTTGCGGATCATTTGTCCCGCTTGGAGGAGGAAGGAAGGCCGTGTGATGGCTTGGAGATCAATGATACATTCCCCGATGAGCAACTACTTTCTGTGTCAATGTGTGATATGCCATGGTTTGCGGATATTGCTAATTTCATTGTGACTGGCATCATCCCGTGTGAGCTCTCTTCTACCCAAAGGAAGAAGCTCAAACGGGATAGTCTGGACTTCTATTGGGATGAGCCATACTTGTTCAAGATTTGCATGGATGGTTTGATTCAAAGGTGTGTCCCGGAGGGAGAGCAAGTGAGTATTTTGGAGGCTTGTCATTCCTCCCCCTATGGTGGCCATCATGGAGGGGTGAGGACGACTTTGAAAGTTCTGAGTTGTGGTTTTTATTGGCCAACCTTGTTCAAAGATGCAAGTGATCTAGTGAAAATATATGATCAATGTCAACGAGCGGGCGGGATTTCCAAGAAAGATGAGATGCCTCTAAACACAATTCTTGAAGTTGATATCTTTGATGTATGGGGTATCGATTTTATGGGCCGTTTTGTTAGCTCGTGCGGGAACACTTACATTCTTGTAGCGGTTGATTATGTGTCAAAATGGGTTGAGGCCGTGGCCTTGCCCAACAATGAAGCTAGGAGTGTAGTGGCATTTCTAAAGAAGAGCATTTTCACAAGGTTTGGTACACCCCGGGCAATCATTAGTGATGGAGGATCGCATTTTTGTAATAGAGCTTTTGATGCTTTGCTTTCCAAGTATGGTGTCAACCACAAAGTCTCTACACCTTATCATCCTCAAGCAAGTGGCTAGGTTGAAGTGTCTAACAGGGAGATCAAGAGCATTTTATCCAAAACTGTCAATGCCAATAGGACCGATTGGTCTAAAAAGTTAGATGATGCTCTATGGGCTTACCAGACCGCTTACAAGACCCCATTAGTATGTCACCGTATCGGTTTAGTATGTCACCGTATCGGTTGGTGTTTGGGAAAGCTTGTCATCTACCAATGGAGTTGGAGCATAAGGCCATGTTGGCCTTGAGAAGCTTAATCTTGAGTGGGATGTTGCGGCTAATCTTCGTGTTGAACAACTCAACGAGCTTGATGAATTCCGGTTCCATGCATACTCTAGTCCGTCCTTGTATAAGGACAAGATGAAGTACCTTCATGATAAATATGCTCGTGGAAAGGAGTTCAAAGTTGGTGATTTGGTGCTTTTATTCAACTCTCGTCTAAGGTTGTTCCCGGGAAAGCTGAAATCCATGTGGAGTGGGCCATTTGAAGTTGTGTGTGTGACCCTGTTTGGTGCTCTAGATTTGAAGAATAAAAATGATGAAGTCTTTAGAGTGAATGGGCACCGTGTCAAGCATTATCTTGGGAAGTTTGATGATAGCCATGTGGTGGCTGTTGTTCATTTGAAATGATGTGATGGTAAAATGCGTCGTGCCGCGACGTTAAATCAAGCGCTTCTTGGGAGGCAACCCATGCGTTTTTCTTTTTGTTTTCTTTGATTTTCTTGGTAGTATAGGATTGATTTTTGGGCTAACTGGTTGTGAGATGTTGCAGGGATTGAGTTGATGCAGTGCAGGACATAATTGCAAAATTGTTCAGTCTCTAAAGTTTTCCAGTGCGGCCGCACTACACTTTGTGCGGTCCGCACTGGCAGAAGGGTAACAAAAATGCTCTCTGAAGTTTTCCACCGCGGCCGCGGTCGATTTGATGCGGTCCGCGGTGGACCATCGCGGTCGCGGTCCGCATTATGCGGACCGCGGTGGGTTACTGAGTTGGAACTGATAATGAGACACCAGTGCGGACCGCGGTCCATTCTGTGGGGCCGCACTGGTAGGTGAGAATGGGCCCCAGGGGCTTTTCTATAAATAGACCCCAAGGACCCCCTTTTACCCTTTTCGCGAAATTGACTCTCAAAAACCCTAAACTACTGTTCATCCTCTCTTTTGACCGTAATTCTTGCTTAGATTGATTAACTGCATTTCATCTCATATATCTGGTATCATTTCACTCATTTCCCATTGTTTAATTTTGTAATTTCTTTTTATTTTCGCTTTCTTTAGCCTGTAGCTTCTTCTTCTTCCTGTATTTCTCTACTTGTTAGCTTAGGTTAGTTTAATTGTTAATTTTTGTGTGCTTGGTGAATAGTATGAACTGGGTAATTGAGTAGGGACCCTAACTAGGTAAATACTTGAACTAATTAGCTAAATCTTAAGCCCTAACTCAGTGCAAAGTTTGTGCACCCACCGCGGACCGCGGTCATTCTTGTGAGGTCCGCGATGGCTTCAAAGTGGCCGCGATACTACTTTGTGCGGGCCGCGGTGGTGAGATTTTGAGAGAAATTTTTTGGGACCCTAGACAAGTGCGGACCGCGGTCATTCTTGTGCTGTCCGCGGTGGCCTCAGTGCGACCGCACTCCTTTTTGTGGACTCCGCACAGGCCATGTTCTGCAACTGTGTCTGCAACTGTCCGCTTCTATTCTGCAATTCATTCTGCATATTTGTTTCACTGCTTCTATTGATACTAACAAAGTTAGATGCTTGTGCTTGCAGACAATGGTTAAACAACGAGGAGGAAGTGGATCAAAACAACCCGAGAGATGATAAAACTCACTCCCCAAGCTCGGAAAAACATAAAAAAGACCAGGAAGCTGATAAAAGCTGCTTCCCATTCTTTGGGGAGTGAGTACCAACCATTAAGGGACGTCTCTTCAGACTCCGTGCCAGAGTACATGGAGGACTGGCCGGAGAGAGATAGGGTGAGAGACACTCCTCCACCATCACCCACTATCCGAAGGCCAACCAATGTTATTTCTGAGTCGTCTGAGGGCTCAGCAGCCGGTAGTGGGGACTACTCCACCTCCCCCACAGCTTCATTATCCGGGGGCGGGGGGGGGTGCAGACGGAGGTGAGGAGTAGGTACAGGGAATTGAAGGTGGTGAGCCTCAGGTGGAAGGCATTGCCCGAACTAGGAAGCTCGATGTTTGGGAAGATAGATTTGTGAGCCAAGCAGCATACCATAAGTTTAGGGAGTGGTGGCCGGTGAGACATTTGATACCGGAGCGGAGTTTCATAGACAACGACTTATTACCCCACAACTCTGACGTGCAGAGGCAATTTAGGACTAGAGTGGACTGGGAAATATTTATGGAGAAGTGTATAGATGCAAATGAACACTTGGTCAAAGAGTTTTACTGTAATGTCGCTCACATCGTCAAGGGCTCCAAAGTGACCAAGGTTCGAAACAAAAAGGTGCTGTTCGACGGGAAGTCTCTGAATGATTATTTGGGCTTCAATTAAGAGGATGAGACTCTATATATGGCAAAGTTGGAGATGGGCGAGGTGGTCCGCCCATGGTTAGCTCAGTACCTGGCAGTCCCGGTACCGTTCCGGAGTGGTTAACTGTTGGGGTCGAAATATTGCGGAGGACCCTGAACTTTGAGGCTAGGGGTTGGGAGACCTTTGTTTGTAGCCGTTTGGACCCTACCACACATGACCAGACCCTTCCTTTCCACCGGGTTGTGATGGTTGCGTCAATTATGGCGGGATACCCCATAAATGTGGGGAATGTGATATCTCGCATTATCTCATTAGTGGGTGCAGAGCATGACCGGAACTACCCTTTCCCCAACCCCTTCTCTATGTATTTCCGGGACTTGGAGGTGGAGAAGAAGCCCTATGACGTCAAGGCCAAGCCGGTAGCCCCGTTCTCCTAGTATAGCTTGAAGGGGAATGACAACCCTAAGGACAAGAACTACAAGGCACCTGCTTCCGCCCCAACTGGCCAGTCTGAAGAGCCGGTTGTGGTAGAGGCCCCCTGTGAGCCTGCCTTCAACACTGCAGATATTCCTCCCGGACCTTCCACTTCAGCTGACATTCCTCCAGGTCCTTCTACCTCAGCTGGCTCGGAGATTCCATCTTCCCGGGCCCATCCTATCACTGCCCACCGGCTGAGCCAGATGCTTCAGAGTCTAAACAACTGGATGTATACTGCTTCGTCCAAGTTGTCTACCTTGACCTCCACCATTGCCGCTCAGTCAGCACCTCAGCCGGCACAGGTCCCACAGTCTATAGAGGATGCCTTGAAGAAGATACTTGACAACCAGGAGAAGATCCTCAATACCCAGGCTGATTTGGCAAAGGCAGTGGATTCACATGGCAAGGATCTAAAGGAGCACAAGAAGCTGCGCAAGACACGGGCCTCTAGGGAGTCCGTGAAGGAGATGAGGGCGGATGTGGATAGACTGAAGGCAGACCAGCTGCCTTTAGACTGGTTGTTTGAGGACCCAGCTCCAGTAGTAATGCCAGCAGCAGATAAACAGCCAGAGCAGGCACAGAGGCCTCCAAAGAAGAGGAGGAAGATCCCGAGAGCAGATGATGCCATCATCCAGTTGGCGGACCCACCGGAGGCTTCCTCCAGTTAGCCACAGGATGTACCAGATCCACAGCCCGTCCAGGTCCAGGCCCAGGTCCCAGCAGTTGAGCAGCAGGATACCGGGAACCAGTCTGAGGTTCCCGAGCACACAGAGGACCCGGGGACCACTCATGATCCTATGCAGATAGACGAGGCTTAGGGAGTCTTCATATCCTTTCTTTATTATTTTTGGTGCTTATTTGGTTTAGTTGGCATTGGGGACAATGCCAGCTTTTATTTGAGGGGGTGCGCCCTTTATTTTTGTTGGATGAGTGTATATATACTGATTCATTTTATACTTTCTTGCTTTTCATTTGGTCTGTATATAATTTTATATTTAGTTACTTTTATCGCACTTTTTTATCTTTCCTTTGGTCTGTATATAAAGTTACATCATTGTATATATTCATTCCCCGTTGTATATTCAAATCCCCTATTGTACATATTTATTTTATTTTCTATTTTCGCAAAAAAAATTTCATTTTTAGCTTCTTATATAGGCTCGTAGCCTTTTGTTTTGTTTTGGAAGTTTTAATAAGCCTTTGGTTTTCTTAATGCCACGGTTCTTTCCAAAGGTGGAGTTTTGTGTGAACCGGGTGGCTCTTCCCAATGATAGATGGCGTGACAACCTTCTTAAGGGTTTGAGTCCGTTTTTGTTTTTTGTTTTTGGTAGTTTGTAGTGAAGGGTACCTCAAGCAAATCTTCACTTGGGCCTAGCACATTTGCCTTTGATCCCATGGTCAAAGACAAATTGTTGTGTTTAGGATGGTGAAAGTCGTGGCCTTGAGACTCTTGTGTTGACCGACAATCATCAAATGATTTTTCGGACCATTGTGTGCTCAAATCATATCTAAGGTCGTTGTGGGCCCCCGACTCGATGTCTTTAGCAATCCCTTAGCTTGTGTGGTGAGAAATCCAATTGCGAGTCCAAGTCCCGAGCCATTGGTCTAGAACTTGCCCTGAATGTTTGTTGAGGCGAAATCTTAAGTGAAATTTGACTTGAGAAGTGATTATAGGCTCTCCTTGATCCAAATGATAGTTGAACAAATTCCATAGCCTACCAATGATATGATCCCTAGTTAACCCTTTTGAGCCTTAGACCTTTTTCTTTCAAGAACCATGTTACAACCCTATACCCGTTCTAAAAGATACCCTCTCTTGGCACCCGATCTTTCCTTGAGCACATGGAAAAAGTATAAGTTTGGGGGGAGAGACGAGGATGACAACAAAGTGGTATAAGGCACAAAAATGAAGAAAAGAAAGGTAATGAAAAAGAAAGAAAAGCAAAAAGACAAAAAGAATGCTCAANTATATAAAATTTATTTTATCCATATATATATTAAATATCAAAAACCATTCCACTTCCAGAGATTGCACTGTTGAAGAGCCATTCGGAGATTGCACTGTTGAAGAACTTGAAGAATGACAACATCATAGTACTATATCATGTCTGGAAAGACAATGAACATAACATCCTCAATTTCATAACTGAGGAATGTGCCTCTGGTAATTTGAGGGATTATAGGAAGAAGCATTGATAATAGGCGAAATCTAGGCAATTTAGCTATTCTTTATGCTTCCGTTTAATTACATTTCAATGACATAATATGGTTATTTGATGAAAAATAGGCTCTAATTGTGATTTGTGTACATTGCAGGGTGAGAAGCTTATATGATGCTTTCAAGAGGTTATTGGAATGATTTATGGGTAAAAAAACGATCCCTCGGAGTTGAGTACGTGCAAGAACAAGACGAAAAATTGGAAGAAATCAAGCCCCAGGCGCGCGAAGTCGCGCAGAGTTCGCGCGTGTTACAAGCTGAGACAGAAAGGGCGCGCGAAAATCGCGCGAAAGGCGCGCTAAGTCGCGCGGTGCCGGTCCGGAAAAGAACTAGTTGGGGGTAAATTGGAAATCTAGAAAGAAACCTACTTAACCTATATAAAGTCAAGCTCACCCAAGGTCAAAGAATTAAGGGTTTTCATAGGCTAAAGCAAGAAATAGAGAGGCAAGAGGCAAGGAGGGATTTGGATCATCAAGTTCTTTGTTTCTTCTCTTTGTTTTTGCTAATTGTGATGAATTCTATCTTAATTTGTTTTTCCATAGCCATGAGTAGCTAAATCCTTTGTCTAAGGCTTTGATGGAACCTATTGGGGGATGAACATCTTGTTTATGTGAATACAAATTGCTAGTTTCAATCTCTATTTGTTCAACTTGTGCTTGTTGTAGTTAATTGACAGGATCCTCAATTAGCTGTGCCTATTTAGTGTGCATAACTTGGAAAAGAGTGCATATTTAGGTTATTGTTGAACAACACCACTCCCAAAGTATAAGAGGAATCTATAATTGCGGGTTTAAAGGAGGGATTAGGGATAACGAAGCCTTGGGTGTAATCTAAAGTGAATTGTGCGAAATAAAGTAAGCTAATGTATCTCGGGAGAGTGCAATTAGTATATTACTGTGATTACTCGGGAGAGATTTACGGTAAGATGAGCGTTCATGATTGATAGAGATGTGTTGGTAAATTTGTATGAGCATAAACAGAAGGGATTCTTTCAATAGGGGAAATCATTGCCTTAGCTTCTTCTCATCATTGTTTACAATCTTAATTTTAATTTACAGCTGTTTAATTTACTTGCAATCGTAGTTAGTAAAGCGACCTTCAACTGTAATTCAAACATCTGGAAAACTGGTTCTGAAGAGTTTAGTGGGTCTAAAGATAGTGATTGATAGGTTAACTCTCTGTGGATTCGACCCTGGGCGTAATACTCGGCTTATACTTGCAACGTCTGCAGAGTCCTTTTTAGAGGGCATAATTGGGCGTGATCAAATTTTGGCGTCGTTGCCGGAGAGTTAACGGAATTATCAATTACCATTGATAGAAATACAAAAATTCTTAGTGTGGTCAGTTTTCTCTCTACCCAATTTTCCATTGAAATTTTGACGGTTGTTGATCTGGTTGCACAGGTGTATGCCTAGAAATTCTAAGAGGACTGGAGAACTACTTGAAGGACTCTCAGACCCCGAGAAAACATTCCGGACATTGAATCGTGCCAACAAAAGACTTCAACAATCCCAACAAACACACAAATTCGAATTGACATGGGAGACGTAAACGATCCAACGGAAACGTCAGGAATGAGCAAGTTGGCTTAAATGCCAGAGAAGTGGCACCTCCTGTGCCTGAGGGTGCACTATATGACTGGGCACAACCCACAGCTGACAATCTGGCCACTGCCATTGTTGTGCCCGCAATACAAGCTGAATCGTTCCAGATCACAAATAACATGCTACACTTGTTGCAAAACAAGGGACTCTTTTCTGGGACACAAACAGAAGATCCTCAGCAGCACTTGAAGAACTTCCTGTCTATATGCAAAACTCAAAGGCAACCCAACGTGACTCCGGAAGCAATCAGGCTATTATTGTTTCCATTCTCGGTAACAGGAGCTGCTCAGGTTTGGCTAAACTCGCTCCCCATAAACTCTATAGAAACTTGGGATGAGTTAGTCAAGCAATTTCACAACAAGTTCCACCCGCCCAACAAAACTGCTCAACAAATTGATGAGATCGTAAGTTTCAAACAGAAACCAATGGAGAACTACATGAGACATGGGGCAGGTTTAAAGGAATGTTGGTTATGTGTCCCCACCACGGTGTTCCAGAACAGATGTTGGGACAACGGTTTTACATGGGACTGTCTGACAGCATGAAGAATATCGTAGATGCCTCTGCTGGTGGGGCATTCTTGAGCAAGACTTGGAGAGAAGGTCAGAATTTGCTCGACAAGATGGCGCAGAATTCGGGTTGGACAACTAGGAACGCACCTATCACTCCAGTGGTGCACTCAGTGCCTCTTGATCCTTCTAATACAATGGCTGAAAATATGGCGACTCTCTTGACACAAATGAGCATCCTCACCAAAAAGGTGAAGGAATCAGGGCAGAAGCAGCAGGTTCATATAGTAGATACTACCAATGGGGGCTTGTGCACATCTTGCATTAGCCAGCCAATTGGTAATCCTTGGAATATAGAGCATGATCATCATCATCAGCACCCTGAAGATATGAACTATGTGGCTAACTATGGGGGTCAGAGGCAAGGTAATCAGAACTGGGCAGCAGACTCAGCAGCAGTACAGGCCACCTCAGCCACAGTATAACGCCGGAAACATGGGAGGCATGAGACCCCCTAACAACATGGCACCATATCCTAGACCACAGGGGTACAACAATCAGCAGCAAGGGTACCACCCACCTCAGCAACAACAGGGTGGAAGACGGGTTTGCAAGACTTGAAGCAATGATGCAGCAGGTTATTGGGTCCAACGCTAAGATAAATGAAAGGGTGGATGCACATGATGCAGCTATCAAAAATATTGAGGTACAAGTGGGCCAGATTTCAATGTCACTAAACAATCGTCCTCAAGGGACATTACCTGCAGATACCCAAATCAATCCAAAAGATCAGGGCCCAAAGCAGCTGATGGCGGTGAGTCTCCGGAATGGCAGGGATCTAGATGTTGAGCAAGAGAGAGCTCGAGAAAACATACAGGCTGAGACACTCATTCCAGTGCCCATTGAGCTGGATGAGTCTACGGGATTGACAGAGGTAACAGTCCAGCCCGCACCTGAAGAAAAGAATATGCAGCAAGAGACTGAGACAGTAGCTGAGCCAGTAGTTGAAACAGTAGCTGAGAAAGAGAAATCCCAAGTGATCGGGAACAAAATACCTCCTGCACCATTTCCATAAAGGTTGGCCAAACACCAAAAGGAGGAGCAGTATAAAAAGTTCTTGGAGATGCTCAAACAAATCCAGGTAAACATTCCATTGATTGAAGCTTTAAAGGAGATGCCGGGATACGCTAAAATGATGAAGGACTTGATGTCTCGGAAGTTTGACTTCCAAGATTTGTCCACAGTGACACTCACTCAGACCTATAGTGCAGTGGTGTCTAGACCTGTTGCTGAGAAGCTATCTGATCCAGGTAGCTTTACAATTCCATGCACTATTGGGAACTTCGATTTTGCTAAGGCACTCTGTGATTTAGGGGCCAGCATTAATCTTATGCCCCTGGTTATTTATAAGAGGTTGGGCATTGGGAGAGCTAGACCCACCTCTATGTTGCTGCAGCTGGCCGACAGGACTGTGAAGCGTCCATTTGGGATCCTTGATGATGTGCTTATTCAGGTGGGGAAATTCGTGTTCCCTGCAGATTTTGTAATCTTGGATTGCAAAGTGGATGAAGAAATTCCTATAATCTTAGGACGACCATTTTTGGCCACGGGGAGAGCTTTGATTGATTGCGAGACTAGGGAGCTCAAGATGAGGCTCAATGATGAAGAAATTATATTCAATGTGCAGAAATCTATGAGGCGACCAAGTGAGTTCGCAAATTGTTCTCTTATTGATGCAGTGGACGTAATTGTAGAGTCTGATGATGAGGCGTTGACGGTTGAGGATCCCCTTACTGCATGCTTGACGAATTTAGATGAGGTGAATGGTGAGGATTTGGCGGAATGGGTGTTGGCATTGGAAGGTAGAGGGTTCTGGGATAGAAATCTAGAGTTTGAGCCCTTACACTTAGAAAAGAGAGAGACCCCTCCAGCAAAGCCATCTATTGAAGAACCACCTAAGCTGGAACTAAAGCCATTGCCAGCTCACCTCAGGTATGAATTTCTAGGTCCCGACTCCACATTACCTGTTATTATCTCATCTGGTTTGTTAGATGTGCAGGTTCAACAGCTTTTGCAGGTACTAAGGGAGTGCAAAACTGCCATTGGGTGGACCATGGCAGACATCAAGGGGATCAGCCTCGCCTATTGCATGCACAAGATTCTGCTGGAAGAGGGGCACAAACCTTCCAGGGAACATCAGAGGAGGCTGAACCTGAATATGAAGGAAGTGGTGAAGAAGGAAGTGATAAAGTGGTTGGATGCGGGAATCATTTTCCCAATCTCTGACAGTAGCTGGGTTAGCCCAGTTCAATGCGTTCCTAAAAAGGGTGGCATGACGGTTGTGAAGAATGACAACAATGAACTAATCTCAACAAGAACTGTGACAGGCTGGCGAATTTGCATGGATTATCGAAAGTTGAATCTAGCCACCCGGAAGGACCACTTCCCACTTCCCTTCATTGATCAGATGTTGGATAGATTGGTAGAGAGGTCACACTTTTGCTTTCTGGATGGGTACTCAGGGTACAACCAGATCTCTATTGCACCGGAGGACAGAGAGAAGACCTCCTTCACTTGCCCATATGGCATTTATGCCTTCAGGAGGATGCCCTTTGGCCTATGCAATGCACCCGCCACATTCCAACGGTGCATGATGGCCATATTCACTGACATGGTAGAGGACATAATGGAGGTGTTCATGGATGACTTCTCAGTGGTGGGAAATTCATTTGAGGAGTGCCTAATAAATCTGACGCGTGTGCTGAAACGGTGCACCGAGACCAACTTGGTTCTGAATTGGGAGAAGTGCCATTTCATGGTACAAGAAGGAATAGTCTTGGGGCACCGGGTGTCAAGCAAGGGAATAGAGGTAGATCGAGCAAAGGTTGATGTAATAGCAAAGCTGCCTCCACCAACTTCAGTCAAAGCCATAAGAAGTTTTCTTGGACATGCCGGTTTCTACCGGAGGTTCATAAAAGACTTCTCCAAAATCGCCAACCCTCTCTGTAAGTTGTTAGAGAAAGATCACCCGTTTGTATTTTCTGATGATTGCAGGGTAGCGTTTGAGGAGTTGAA
>NW_017671178.1:203775-230860 GCF_001879085.1 Nicotiana attenuata
GTTGAGGAAATTCTGGAAACATTTCCAGACGAGCAGTTGCTCGCCACCACTCATCAGGAAGCGCCATGGTATGCGGACTTTTGCCAACTACATGGCCAGTGGTATTGTTCCTCACGACCTTTCATCGGTCCAAAGGAAGAGATTTTTTCGTGAAAGCCGCCAGTATTACTGGGATGAACCTTATCTGTTCAAAATATGCCTTGATAATATGATCCGGAGATGCGTCCCCGAGATAGAGCAATTTTCTGTTTTGCAGGCGTGTCACACATCAACGTATGGTAGACACTTTGGGGGAATTAGGACAGCAGCAAAGGTGCTAGAAGCTGGATTTTTCTGGCCAACGGTGTTTAAAGATGCCCACTTATGGGTAAAGGGCTGTAATGAATGTCAACGCACAGGGAACATTTCCCGGCGCCACGAGATGCCCATGAACCCAATTCAAGAGGTGGAAGTGTTTGACGTCTGGGGGATAGATTTCATGGGTCCCTTCGTCAGTTCCTATGGCAATAAGTACATTCTTGTTGCTGTAGACTATGTGTACAAGTGGGTAGAAGCTGCAGCGATGCCCACCAATGATGCAAAAGTAGTGGTTGGGTTTTTAAAGAAGAACATATTCACCCGCTTTGGGACACCACGTGCAATTATCAGCGACGGAGGCACTCACTTCTGCAATAGAGCTTTTTTAAAGTTTTTGGCTAAGTATGATGTGCGCCACAAGGTGGCTACTCCGTATCACCCGCAGACTAGTGGACAGGTTGAGGTATCCAACAGAGAGATCAAGAGTGTACTGACAAAAACCGTGAACGCCACAAGAACTGATTGGGCGAGGAAGCTAGATGATGCACTCTGAGCTTACAGAACAGCTTTCAAGACACCAATTGGTATGTCACCATACAAGTTGGTGTTTGGGAAGGCTTGTCACCTACCTGTAGAACTTGAGCATAAAGCGTGGTGGGCACTAAAACAGCTAAACTTAGACATGGAAGCTGCGGGCACGTCAAGAGTCACTGAACTGCATGAGCTCGAGGAGTTCCGGTATCTTGCTTTTGAGAGCACAAGGCTGTACAAGGAGAGAATGAAGAGGCTACACGATCAGAACATTGTTGAGCGAAATTTCAAACCTGGGGACATGGTATTGCTCTATAACTCAAGATTGAGGTTGTTCCCGGGTAAGCTTAAGTCACGATGGTCTGGACCATTTCGAGTAGTTGAAGTTTTCCCGTCAGGAGCTGTGGAAGTTGCCACCGAGAATGACTCTCGTACATTTAGAGTCAATGGTCAGCGATTGGAATTATATGTGGGGATGAGCGAGCCTAAGGAAATGTTTGAGCTGCACTTAAATGAACCACAGAGGTCGAGCGAGCCTTAATTGCGCTCATCTGAGTCGTGCCGCGACGTTAAATCAGGCGCTGCATGGGAGGCAACCCATGAAATTATTGCAAGTGTAATCTTTTTGTAAAAAAAAAAAGGCTGTCTGATGCAGAGAAGTGCCCAGACCGCGGTTCCACCGCGACCGCGGTCAAACCGCAGTGGATTGACCTTTCTGAACCTTACCTCTCGCGGTTCTACCGTGACCGCGGCAGAACCGCGGCAGACCCAGACGGGCCCAGGTTCAGATACTGGATAATTTTTTTTTATTATTTCTTTTTGGTTATTTCCCCCCCTTCTTCTAAAAACCACCGACACCCCCCTTTTCCTTCTAAACCAACCGACCCCTTACTTCTTCTCTTCTTCTTCTCTCTTTCTCTCTCTACCAAATAACAAAAAAATCTTCATTCTCTCTCACCCAACCTCCATTCTAACCTTCACCCAACCTCCACCTCCACCTTCCCCCTCTTCCATCAAGCAAGTTTCTCCTCCTCCCCTCTATTTCTTCTTCTTAATTAGTGTAATTTAGTTTTGTGGTAGTTTTAGTAAACCCTAGTTAGGATTAGTGTTCAAGTTTTAATTTTTGTATTTGATATTTGTGGGGTTGTTTAGTGTTTGGTTGGGTCTTCATGATACTTTAATTGTGGGGTTTGTTTTTATGACTTGGAGGCCTAGAAAATATTTTTGTGGTGTAGTTTGGTGATGGGCCATTTTGGACGAAAATTTTGTATAATTTTGGGGCATTTTAGGCCTAACTTAGGTTGTGCCGGTGTTGTATTGGGTGGATGGTGGTGTTATAATTGGTGTATGGTGGTGTTGTATTTAACGTGAATCATTTGAGGAAATAAGTATGGGGTGATGTATGCCAGAAATTGCAAGCAAATTGTGGAGCCTTTGTGGAGGTTGTTGTCCTTGAACACCTTAGTAGTGGGGAATGGGCACTTTGTATGAGTGAAATAAATGGGGGCAAGTGTATGGTGCCATTGGGTGGTTAAGTCTGAGTACCCACCATACTGGCACAGGAAGGATATAGTTGATGGTTCTTCTAAATTTTTGCAGGTACTATGGCTCCAAAAAGGCAAAGGAGATCGGCAGGCGCATCCCAACGGCCCACCTATGATGAATCCAGGTTCCAATCAGAACTAGCGAAGGACGATTTTCATGCCAAGGCTACGAAGAACTTCATCCATGAGATCTCGCTTGACCGGGCAGCACTCCGCGTAGAAAAGGCAGAAATGTATGAAGAGATTCGGAGGAGGGAAATGGAATTCTTATTTGATGACCCTGCCCCGGTCAACAAGATGCTTGTTAGGGAGTTTTATGCCAACTGCCCATTGAACTTAAGTAGGGGGGTGATTGTGCGAGGCAAGGTGGTCAGCGCCACAATTCCCATGATTCGCCAGGTGTTGCGGCTGCCTCAGTTCACTAGTGACATTGACTACTACCACGACAGGCCAGGGGTCACATGGGAGGTCATGACTGATATACTCTATGCAGAGGGGCGACCAACATAGATACGTGACCAAATCACCCTGAACTCCAACTCATTCACGCACTTGGCTAAGTGTTGGTTAACTGTCATTTGCAGCCGGTTCCTGCCCTCAAGAAACACAACTGACGTGAACTTCTAGCGTGCACTGTTGACATGGTGCTTCGTGACGAAGAAGGATTTTGATGCGGCAAGGGTAATTAGTGATGAAATGGTCCTACGGGGGCCGCTGTTGTCAAAGGGATTCTACTTCCCTTCTTTGGTGACTACACTGTGCCTGCTGAAAAATACCCCCACCAATCCTGCCGATGGAGACTTGCCCCCTAGAGCAGCATTCAGAGCCTCAGGCATCAGAGTGGGTCGGGGTACACGTACCATAATTGAGATAGATGATGAGGATGATGATCCGGTTCCTCTTGCACCGTCCAGGAGGTCTGTTGACAGTGCCGGGCCCTCTCGGCACCCCCATTCTGCAGTAGGCCTATCCCGCTCGCAGTCCTCCCAGCCTATGCTGCGTTCCTTGGAGGAAGAGGTCGCGGATCTCCGCACCTCGGTGGATGGCCTACACACGCGGATGGATGCCATGTCGCAGAGGCAGTCTAGATCTGAGAGCCGGTTTATGGCCTGGTTACGTGCATTGGGGAGAGCTTGCCATGTAGACCCCAGCACCGTCTCCGACTCTGATTGAGTCTCAGGGAAGTCTTCTAACCCTTCTGCTCTTTACTTTCTTGATATGACATGGGGACATGCCATGATTTTAAGTGTGGGGTGGGAGACTTGCTCTAACTGTGTGTTGTAATGTATATAGATGTTGTTGTGCTGTAACACTAGATTGATGTGTTGTATATATTTGAGTGTGTTTATATTAGGAGTAGCTGACTTGGCCCAACAACGGACACTTGTCAATGGGTCTCTTGAGGGTCAAAGTCGGAATTAATGTAAACTGAAAACAAGTTAGAGGACTCTTCCTGAGGATGGACCACTTGGACAGTAATCTTGAGGGAAGCAGTCCATGTAGAATTTTTTTATTTTTACTTTTAATTTTTTTTTTCTCTTCTAGGTAGTGTAATACTTCCCCCTTGGTTTTTCTTTTGACCACAGTTCTTTTCCAAGGGCTTTTCTTGAACCGTGTTAGGTAGATTTTCCTTTTGTAGTTTTAGGACTAAAATGGGTGAAGGTTAGAATACAACCTCTGATATGCATACTTGCAAATAACTAAAAGGAACTTGAGAGTGTGACGTCTAGTCTTGTTTGTAGACTCGTAAATCCATGCCTTAATGTTGCACATCGTGTCTTGCTTGAATGCTCGTATGAGTGTGTTGATGAACTGATTCGGAATGAGTTGCAGGCCAAGTGAGTGGGAGATATTACTTGCATTCTGTGCTTGCATGCGATACCTAGAACTTGCCCTGTGTGTTTGCAAAGCAAAATAGAAGTTGTTTGGTTTTAGAGATGATTGAGGCATTTCTTTGTGCAACCCTATATAATTGTGATCCACCTGTATATATCGCCATAGTTAACCCCTTTGAGCCTGAAGCCTGTTCTTTGATAACCCTATAATGACCTAAATCTCTGTGTTTGAATAGTTTGATTGTTTGAACCTATACCTCCTAGAAGCGCTTGAATCACTAAAGAACACAAAAGTCAAAGTGTGGGGTAGTAGGGAGTTAGCGAAAAAAAAAGAAAAAAAAAGGGGAATCAAGAATGAATTGTCTGATTGGTGCACAGGCATTGAAAAAAAAAACATGAGACAAAGAAAAAAAAAAGGAGAAGCCAGTTGCACCTAAAGAAAAGTGGGGGTCACACGTGAAACAAAGATGTGGAAGAACGATTGGGCTGAGCATGGAAATTGAAATAAAAGGAAGGGTGTATTAAAAGTGCTTAGGGAGGTTAGTCACTATATCCAAATATATCCTACCCGTACCTTGGCCTACATTACAACCAAATGAAGACCTCTTGATCTTTGACTGAACAACTCGATTAGTAGAGTAGTACACTAGGGGCAAGCTTATGGTGTGTCTGTGTAGCATATGAATGCTCTTTGCTGAGAGTGAGTGAATTCTTTCTATCCTTGGTTCCTTATTGTCTAAATTTTATGTGTGGGGAACTTCTCTTAGACTTGTGATGTGAGGGCATGTGACTCAGGAAGAAAAAGTAAATCTTCACTTCTGTTAGAGTAACTAGAGTGAGCACGAGTGTGTCACGGCATAAGAGTCTGCATCTGAGGTATGATTGTTGTATTGCTTAGGTTGGTCCTTCGTAATGGCGAGTGTGGCATAAATTGGGGTAATGTATCAAACGGTTAGGCCTAGAAGTGTGGTTTAGCTTGCTCGAGGACGAGCAAAGGTTTAAGTGTGGGGTGTTGATAATAGGTGAATTTAACTATAATCACGCCTTAAATAACCACCTTCGTGGATAGTTTTGATGATAAAAGTGATAACAAAATGCTCTTATTAGTGTTTTTCATGATTTGCAGGTGATATATGATCAGGGAAGGCTAGGGAGTATTTTTGGAGTCAAAAATAAAGAAAAAAGAGGCCAACTGTGAAATTCCCCAAGGAAACCACGCAAAACAGGCCTGAAGATTCAGAGGACTGGGTTTACCGCGGTTCCACCGCGACTGCGGTGGAAGATAGCTGCGGATAACTTCGGATTCAGAGAAGGCATTTGGCCGCGGTTTGACCGCGACCGCGGCAGAACCGCGGCGGAAGCAGAAAACTTCAGGGACTAAAGTGTAAGACACGGGATTTTTAGACCTAAACCCTATTTTAAATACAATACTTCGCCCAAGAGAGGCATGTATTGAATTTTAGAGTATCTTGGCAAGGAGAACAATTGTGAGAGATCACCCAAAACATCTTTCTTCTTTTCTTTGATTTTTATTGCTAGTTATGATGAATTCTATCTTAGTTTGTTTTCCCATATCCATGAGTAGCTAAATTCTTTGTCTAAGGCTTTGATGGAACCTATTGTGGGATGAACATCTTGTTTATGTGAATACAAATTGCTAGCTTCAATCTCTATTTGTTCAACTTTGTGCTTGTTGTAGTTAATTGACAGGATCCTCGATTAGCTGTGCCTATTTAGTGTGCATAACTTGGAAAAGAGTGCATATTTAGGTTATTGTTGAACAACACCACTCCCAAAGTATAAGAGGAATCTATAATTGCGGGTTTAAAGGCGGGATTAGGGATAATGAAGCCTTGGGTGTAATCTAAAGTGAATTGTGCTAAATAAAGTAAGCTAGTGTATCTCGGGAGAGTGCAATTAGTATATTACTGTGATTACTCGGGAGAGATTTACAGTAAGATGAGCGTTCATGATTGATAGAGATGTGTTGGTAAATTTGTGTGAGCATAAACAGAAGGGATTCTTTCAATATGGGAAATCATTGCCTTAGCTTCTTCTCATTATTGTTTACAACCTTAGCATTTTAATTTTCAGCTGTTCAAGTTACTTGCAATCGTAGTTAGTAAAGCAACCTTCAACTGTGATTCAAACATCTGGGAAACTGGTTCTGAAGAGTTTAGTGGGTCTAAAGATAGTGATTGATAGGTTAACTCTCTATGGATTCGACCCTAGGCGTAATACTCGGGTTATATTTACAACGTCCGCAGAGTCCTTTTTAGAGGGCATATTGGGCGTGATCAGAACCCACTTAGACCAAAACATATCCTACCCTGAACCAAAAGCCTTCACAATGACTCCACAAAAGCCCTATATGATCTTGAGTTGAATGAAGCTTACATTAGTGGATACTTACATAAGGGGCAAGCATATGGTACCTAGAGCCGGACTTGTGACCTTTTCTTGAGAGAGATGAGTGAATTTCCATTAACCTCGATTTGTGTGTCAATACTCTAAAAGGGTGAGGTTTGCTTAGGGAGAGTTGAGGATGTGTGAGTTTGGGTTCCACAATGACTAAAGTAATTGAAAGAGTTCGTTGATGTGTTGAGTCAACCCTTGATGCTCTTGTGTCACAATTGATCCATGGTTTTTCAAAGGTTAAATGTTGTTAATGATGCATTCGTATTGAGGGCAATTGTTAGTCCCAATTGATGCTTGTTGAGGTTACTTTAGGATAGCTGGAAATTTTTGGATTTTACCTTAAGGGGTGGGTGTTATTTTGTTTGCTTGAGGACAAGCAAAAGCTTAAGTTTGGGGGAGTTGATAACTAGGGATTTTGACGTGTTTCATGCTCCTTCCTTCTTATGCTTTGATTATAAATTCTTACAAAATAGTCCCAAAAGGCTCATAAGTTGTGCTTGATTGCAGGTTCGATCGACAAAGTGACGAAATGTCAAACATCGGCTCAAAAGGAGTGAAACCTGCTCAAGTACTTAAGACAAGGCAAAACTCAGGAGAACAGGCCTAGTGCGGCCGCACTACTCTTTGTGCGGTCCGCACTAGAGAGATTCAGAGAGTAAGAAATTAAGGCTTCAAGAAACACGGCCGCACTCCATTATGTGCGGTCTGTGGTGAAGGCTCCGCGGCCGCACTACCATTATGTGCGGTCCGCAGAAGAGAAGTTCAGAGAGATGAAATATGCCCAGGTTCAAGTCATTGCGGTCCGCGGTCATTATTTTGCGGACCGCATTGGAGACCTCCGCGGCCGCGGTCCATTCTACGCGATCCGCGGAGCCTGAGTTCGGAGAGCCAAGACTTCAAGACCAAGAGACTAGTGCGGCCGCAGTCCATTTTGTGCGGCCCGCACTGACCCCGCAGGGGCATTTTTGTCCAGTTTTTCCAGCTTAGTATAAATAGAACCTTTGTCCATTTTTAGGGCAATCGGTTATTTTACAATAGCAGCTGCGCTCGTGAGAAGCTATTTTATAGCCATATTGGGCATTTTAGCTTAACTCTAACGATAGATTCTTTGTATTTTCTTTAGTGTTTAATTGATATGTCTTTTTCTTCATCTATTTCTCTGATTTTATCTTCAAGCATGAGTAGCTAAACCCATTAGCTAGGGTTGCGGCTCAACCTTAGTGTGGGTAATTGATGGGTGTTGTGATTTAAGGTTAGATTGATTATGGGTGTTTCTTACTTGGGTCAATTTTATGGTTTAATTTATGAATTAGTGGTTGCAAACACTAAATTGTGTTTAGTAGACTTGGGCTCTTCTTGAGAAAGAGAGCCTAAGTCTCCAAAATTGACTCAACAAGGAATTGGGATGGACTCAAGAGATTTGATAGTCCCAATTAGAGGGTTAAACCTCGAGAGAGTAATTACCCGACTTGAACCCTAGTTGCTTGGGCAATTACGCATACCCAATTGATCTCGAGAGAGTCAATTGGGCAAAACCACTCTTTCTACCGAGAGGTGTAGAGTGGGTAGTATTGAGCAACGATTATAACATATTTCCCTAATCATGTCAATCTTTCCTTGGATGCAATTACCCGTCAATTAGCCACCTAGGTGCAAGTCCACGTACCCCTAGTCGCCTTTTTTAAACATTTACGTATACCTACTGTTAGCAATTCAGTCTCTTAAGCTTAATCTACTTGCTATTTTCAATTAGTAGTTTGATTAAAAAACTGTAAATTATAAGAAAATCCAAAAATGAATAGAACGACTAACTTAAGAGCGTATACACGTCGTCCTACAACTAGATAGATACTCGACTCCAATCCTAGCTCTCTGTGGATTCGATCCCGACCCAAAATCGGGTAAAAGCTATTGCGACCCTCTCTAATGTCACCACTTAGAATCAATTAACGCAATAAAGAAACACCACACGCAATTGAAAACAAGATAAAGACTATCACCACCTTGCTTGGGACCAAAAACAAGGATAAAGAAGACGAAAAACACTCTATTGTAAAACTAGGGCAAGCCTTTGGTATAACTATCAGAAAAGGGGTTTGTTAACTCGAAGAATCCCATCAATTTGGTATCAGAGAAATAGGTGGTGAACCTAATATGCAAGCAAGAAAAGGTCGTTCAAGAAGGTGAAGGAAGAGTAGCCGATCGTGACATGGAGATGGAAGAGATGAGAAGGATAATAGAACAGCTACAGAGGCAACTCCAACACTACGAAAGTCAAGAACAGCGTAGAAGGCCCAAGGAAGAAGATGAAGGGGACTCTGATAATAACCCCTTTCATGTGGCTGATGGAGATGACTCTAGTGAAAATTCGGATCCTGCTAGGAGACAATGAGATGATGACTCTAATCGCCAAAGGAGAAGGAGGAACCATACTCGGGAGAAAAGGGATGATGTGAAGGTTTATATTCCTGATTTTGATGGAAAAACACAAGGGGATGCGTTTATGGAGTGGTTATTGATCGTAGAACGGATCTTTGAGTTCAAGGATTATTCTGAGGAAAAAAAGGTTAAGATCGCTGCCATCAAGTTTAAAGAATATGCTTCACTTTGGTGGGGCAATTTGAAGCGAGAAAGAGAAAGAGAAGGTCGTGGTAAGATTCGAACTTGGGAGAAGATGAAGAGAGAACTTCGAAGACGTTTTCTTCTTGATACGTACAAACAAGAAAATTATCTTAAATTTCATAACTTTCGCCAAGGAGACCAGACAGTGGAAGACTATACTCGAGAGTTTGAATACCTCATGATTAAGTGTGATACCCGAGAACCTGAGGAATAGACTATAGCAAGATATATTGGTGGCTTAAGGCGTGCCATCACCGATGTTATTCGCCTACAACCTTATTAGACATTCAATGATGTACGAAAGCTTGCCATCAACATCGAACAACAACAAATGGAGCCAAAGAAATTATACTCCAAGAAGAATTACCCCAACTAGGGGAGTACTAGTAGCGGTAGTGGTGGAAATCCCAAAGCCAATTATAGACGTAATTCTTCTAATTCATCTTCAAAGGGTGATGAAAAGAAACCTCAGGGGGATATGACTAGGAGAAGATGTTTTAAGTGCCAAGGTTTTGGGCATGTGCAAGCTGATTGTCCAAACTGAAAGGCTGTTATGTTGGTTGACGAAGAAGATGATTCCAATCATGAAGAAAACCAACCAATTGAGGAAGTTAATGAGGAAGATGAGGATGCCTATGTAGAACCCGATAAAGGTGATATGCTTGTTATTCAGAGGATCTTACATGGTGAACATGAAGATGAAGAATCATCGCAACGAGAGGCCCTTTTCCACATGAGGTGTACATCACATGGCAAGGTATGTTCAGTGATTATCGATGGTGGAAGTTGCACTAATGCTGTTTCAGAAGAGATGGTGCCTAAATTGGGTTTGGAGACTGAGGTACACCCCAAACCTTACAAAGTCGGGTGGCTACAATATGGTGGAAGTATGAAAATCACTAAAAGATGCTTGGTCTCTTTTTCTATTGGTAAGATCTATAAAGACCAAATTTGGTGTGATGTGGTAAAGATGGATGCTTGCCATTTACTACATGGAAGACCATGGCAATATGATAAGCGTGCTTTTCATGATACATACCATAACACCTATTCATTCATAATTGATGGACGTAAGATCATTTTGACGCCATTACACCCTAAAGAACTTTCAAAGAAGGAAAAGATCGTGTTCAATACGCTAATGACCAGATCACAAATTATTGGGCACATCAATAAAGAAGAGCCATTGTACATAGCAGTAGCCATGGAAGACTCACAAGATAAGGAGCATGAGTTAGATACACGAGCCAAGAAGTTACTTGATAAGTTTGATGATGTGATATCTGAAGATGTTCCATTAGAACTTCCACCCATGCACCGCTTATAGGATGAATCCTACACAACAAGCTGAACTCCAAAGGCAAGTCGAAGAATTATTGGAGAGAGGTTCAATAAGGGAGAGCCTTAGTCCCTGTGCCGTACCTGCTTTGCTTGTTCCTAAGAAAAATGGCACTTGGAGGATGTGTGTTGACAGTCGAGCAATCAACAAGATCACTATCAAATATCGCTTCCCAATCCCAAGGTTAGATGATCTATTTGACCAATTACATGGTTCTAAGATCTTTTCAAAGATTGATTTGAAGAGTGGGTACCACCAGATTCGTATGAAAGAAGGTGATGAATGGAAGACCGCCTTCAAGACTAGCCAAGGCTTGTATGAATGTTTGGTAATACCTTTTGGTTTGTCAAATGCTCCTAGAACATTCATGAGGCTTATGACTCATGTGTTTAGACCATTCATTGGGAAGTTTGTTGTTGTCTACTCTGACGATATCCTAATCTATAGCAAAGAGGAAGCTGAACATGGAATGCATTTGGAGAAGGTTCTTGAAAGCTTGAGGAGAGAGAAGCTATATGCATAACTCAAGAAGTGCATCTTTTATACTAATAGTGTTTGCTTTCTTGGTTACATAGTAACTAGTGCTGGTATTCAAGCTGACCCAAGCAAGATCGAGGCAATCATAAGTTGGCCAATTCCTAGGTCAATTTCGGATATAAAGAGCTTCATGGAATGGTGTTCTTCTATCGACGATTTATCAAAAATTTCAGCACTTTGATTGCCCCTATAACAAAGTGTTTGAAAAGAGGCATGTTCAAGTGGAATGAAGAAGCTCAAAAGAGTTTTGAATTGATAAAAAAGAAGATGACACAAGCTCCTATCCTTCAGTTACCTAACTTTGATGTTTTATTTGAAGTAGAATGTGATGCTTCAGGTGTTGGTATTGGAGGAGTTCTTAGCCAGGAAGGTAACTCGCGGCTTATTTTAGCGAGAAGCTAAGCGGATCCAAATTGAAGTACTCCACCTATGAAAAAGAGTTCTATGCTATTGTTCGCGTGTTGCAACATTGGAGCCATTATCTATTACCAAGAGATTTTGTGCTATATTCTGATCATGAGGCACTAAAGTATCTTAGTCACCAACAAAAGCTCAACGCAATGCATGCAAAATGGGTAGAGTTTCTTCAGAATTTTCAATTTGTAATCAAGCACAAAGCTGGAAACCTCAATCAAGTGGTTGATGTTCTTAGTAGAAGACCATTGTTAGAAACTAAGCGTCCACCAGACTGTATAGAGAACCGGGTTCTCTATGTGTTTCCTTTGAAGATACTGAAGAACCAAACTGTATAGCGATCTGGTGCTATATAAGTTTGGTACAGTGCTAACTACTGAACAAGTATGTAAATGATACACAGGATAAGTTCCCACTGTATAGAGAACCAAATTCTCTATAAGTTCCCACTGTAAGCAACAGACTGTAAAACTAGCCAGTATAGGGAATCAGGTTCTCTAATTGTTCCCACAGTAGCTCGGCAGAAAATAAAGAACACAAAGGATTTTTATGTGAAAAAATACCAACTCAAGGGGACAAAAACCACGACCTACACTTGTAGGCTTTCAACTTCACTAACTTGTAAACCCCTATTACAAGCCACTTTGTAATAACTCTATTACAAAGAATTCAACTAACTTGTGGTACTCTTACCACAAGCAACTTTGTGACTCCCTATTTACAAAGAATTTAACTAATCTGTGACGCTCTCACCACAAGCCACTTTGTCACTCTACAATAACAAAGGATTTTCACTCTAACTTGTAATAATACTATTACAAGTCACTTTGTAACTCTCTAGTTACAAAGACTTTACAACTTGACTAGCTCTAGCCAAGACACAAACTTAGAGGGTTTGTGCTTTTGAGTTTTCTAAAAACAGCTTCTAAGAAAGCTAGATAGGAGTTACAATGAAGAACAAATAACAAAGACTCAACAAACCTAAGGACTTAAGATATCTTCGATCTTGGATCAGGTCCTTGAGGTTGAAGCAGCTTTGTTCTTGAGAGAGGTTGTTCTTGCACTTGAGAGGGTATTTCCGTTTCTGATTTTTCAAGTCTTAGAGCAGGAGGCCTCGTGTCTTGTACCAGGTTTATATTACAAAAGAAATCATCGTAGTGATGTCAATTCACAATGGTGATGTCCAATCTTGATTAGTACATGCCTCTTCTCAATGGGAAGTGACTGCTGCACTGTCTGCAGAACTGTTGCGTGTACAGTTACAGGCAGTCACTTTCTGTAGTTGCTTTCCAGCTGTACTGTTGACTTATTCTTCTATCAGGGGAACACCAAGGTATCAGGTCCCTAATCTGGTTCCTGTGAATTAAAGACACACTGCCCAGATTATCTTGAGTCGATTAAATTGAATGATTGTACCAGGCATGCTTCAGGTCCTTCATCTGGTTCTCTCATGAAGTAAGGTGTTTATACCTTCCTTGATTGTGTTTATACATGTGTGACATCACTTACAATGATGTAAGCAAGGTAGGTAAAGAGCCTTCCACAGAAAGTTGACTGCTGCGATGTTCCTGTGCAGTAGTGTGTGCAGGCAGCAACTTTCTTGCTGGAGAGTTAACTTCATACAGTCTCCTCGGGAACTGGTAGGGACCTGTTCCCTCAGCTATTCCTTTTACTCTTCCTCACTTGAGTCATTGCTATCAGCTTTGAGTACCATATTCTTTTCTTTCTTTGATTCTCTTCTTTCACTGTCTATCTTCCTCTTCATCTCGTAGGTCTTCAGATTTCCAATCAGCTCTTCTATGTCAGATTCTGCAGGTCCTTTGATTCAGTAATAGCATTCACCTTGCTTTCCCAAGGGCTGGGTCCCAACCTGGAACTTTGTGATATTAAGGTCTTGTAGATGTGTAGCAGGTTCCTTATCTAATTCTGAATGGTAAGTTTGTGAGATCATCAAAACATAAAGTAAAGTACTTGTGCCCAAGGTACTTCTAACCTATCAATTTCACCCTTTTTGATGACGACAAACTTAGAATTGATATTCCCCCTGAGAACCAGATCTCCATATTGTTCCCCCTACGAATCAGCCATATTCCCCATGAAAACCGTACCTAAGGAGCCAATCACAACTGGTTCCTTAAGACTGTTTGGCAAATCGTCAAAACTCAAAGTTCCATAACTTATCAATTTCCCCCTTTTTGATGATGACAAACCCAGAATTAATATTCCTCTTGAGAACCAGATTCCTCACATGTTTCCTGCGGATCAGACCTATAATTAACATATTATCAGCAGCGTTCCCCCTGTGAAGCAGAGCTATCTCTTGAGAACCAGAGAACCAGATTCCTCATATGTTCCCTGCATTATCAGCAACGTTCCCCCTGCGAAGCAGGTCCATCTTTCATGCACAACATTCAATTCTGTTCCTCCCGTGTTGACACCTATATAACTTCCCCCTTTTGGCATCATCGAAAAGAATAACAGAAGAAGTACTACCAGAACGAAGTTCAGCAACATTAACTCAGGCCACTTGGGCAACACATCATAAACAATAACAAGAACAACTAGTGAATGTCAGTGCACAACATAGAGTGATTGCCCATAGTGAAGTAATGATAATAAAAGCACAGTAGCTTCAACAATACATAATATGACAATTTAAACCACTGAAGTACCAATGTCATCAAATATAGGGATCAAAAGAGGATAAGAATTCAAGGGAATTTGGAAGGAGTGAAAGACATGGATCACTGGGCAGGAGGGAAGTAAGGGGATAAGGCCTTGATGAGCGTATCCATCCGTTCGTTTATTCTCCTTTGATCAATGATCATCTGCTCTCTCAGTTCCTCCACCTGTTTTCTCAATCTTTCATTCATTCCCATCCTTTAACTTAGCATTCTATTCTGCCAAGGGTCCTCGAGGACCCGGTGCGCAACTTGTCTGAGTAGGTTGAACCATCAATCAGATCACCAAGAAGCTCCCCAAGCTTTTTTTCATCAAGAACAAACTCAGTCCCATGCACATATAGCATCAGATTGTCACATAAAGCATAGAACGTTTTACTTCTTCTTCATAAACATTGGGTCTTGGAGGAACAAAGAGGTGATTCCAATTTGTTTTTTTGTTTTTTTGGAACTCAACAATGTTAAGAAGTTCCTCCATTTTTTCCCCAGCAATAGCAGAGTCAACACTCTGCCTTACAGCACTTTTTGAGACTTCAACGTCTTTTCCCTCCAAACCTAATGGCTCAACCTTTTGCTTTTGTATGGAACCAGGTTCTTCACTTACACTATCCTTCTATCCCTGAGCTGCCATGTCTCCCTCTTTCTCTTCTCAATCTGTTCACCCTTATNGGCTATTTTGTTCTTTAAGAATATTGTCAAGTTACACGGCATTCCAAGAAGCATTGTTTCTGATCGCGACACTAAGTTTCTCAGTCATTTTTGGCGTACTTTATGGGCTAAGCTTGGTACGGAGTTGAAGTATAGCTCATCTTATCACCCTCAAACAGATGAATAGAGGTATACAATCGAAGTTTAGGTGCATTGCTAAGAAGTTTGATCAAGAAGAACATAAGAGAGTGGGAATCCTTGCTACCACATACTGAGTTTGCTTTCAACAAGTTCGTGAATCGAACAACTGGAAAAAGTCCCTTTGAAGTGGTTTATGGTAAGAATCCTCTTGGTCTATTAGACTTGTCTCCTCTTCTTAAAACCCATTATTTTAGTGGAGATGCTGATGAGAGGGTTAAGCAATTAAAAAAGTTGCATGGGAAAGTAGTGCAAGAGATTGAGAGACAAACAAAGGCATATAAGAAACAAGTTGATAAGAAGAGAAAACAACAGTTCTTTAATGCGGGAGACTTAGTTTGGGTATACCTGAGGAAAGAAAGATTTTCTAACCAAAAGTATCCAAAGTTGCAACCAAGAGCCGATGGTCTATTTCGAGTTGTTCAAAAGTTAGGTGATAATGCTTACAGATTGGATCTACCGGACGATTATGGGTTTCACCAATATTTAATGTTGTTGACCTTGCGCCATTTAGAGCCTTTAGACTCGAGGATGAGTCCTTTTCAACCAGGGGAGAATGATGCAAATCAAGAAGCTATATTAGCTTTTTGTTATCTAGCTCGCCAAAAATAAGTCCTTATATGCCCACGAATAGGTGTGCGGACATGTCTTCAAGTTCAAAAGGCCCAAGATTGATTTCAATAAGCCAAGACCCTTTTCTTCTTAAAATAGGATTTAGTTTATTCCTCTTAGAATAAGGATTTTCCTTTTAGTAAGATTCTAGTTTCTTTTCCTTATAGAATAGGGATTTTACCTTCCTTGTCTAGTTATTTTATTTCCTTATTAGAATAGAAATTGTAGTCATCAAAGAAGAGACTCTAGGCCTATATAAAGGGTTCTTTTGCCTTGTAGAATGCAATTCACGTTTTTGAGCTTTACCCTAATTTGCAATAGAGTGTTTTTCTCTATTTTGTCTTCTTTATCCTTGTTTTTGGTTCCAAGCAAGGTGGTGATAGTCTTTATCTTGTTTTCAATTGTGTGTGGTGTTTCTTTATCGCATTAATTGATTCCAAGTGGTGACTTTAGGAATCTTATAGTTCTTGATCATTCAAGAACACGTTTCTTGATCTAAATTCGTTTTTTTGTTATCATAGGCTCATAACTTTCCTTGTCGGTACATAATCAATATTTACTTGTTTTGAACAAGTAAATAGTCTTTCTTATAGTTCAGATCATCACCTTTCATCTCGTTTTGAATCATCAGATTCCGAGTCTTAAAGCTTGAGATACGCTATTTCTTGAAACCGGCCCACAAACCACGTTTTCGTTTCAAGATCTTGATCCCGGTCGGTTGGTTCTTTGTTTAACTCGAAGAACCACATCAATTTGGTATCAGAGCGAGGTTCAAGATAGGTTCATCTTGGCGGGTTCAGCTCTAGTCGCAACATATTTGACGATAATCTTAATTTTTGTCTGAGAAATTTGACCTGTATGCTACGCACGTTGAGACAAACTTTGTGGTGGAGATTTGGAGATGTGACCTGTTGAAGGTTATGTGATGAAGGTGGATCAAGTTTATTTTGTCAGAAAATTCAGGCCAAGGTGGAGAATTGTTAGGTGTTTGTCCAGATTTTCTTACCATAATTGGTTTTCCTATCTATTGAAGGAAATGGAAACATCTTTACCTTAATTGGGTTTTCCTTCTTGTAGTAGAAAATTATAAATCTCCCATATTTGGCTAGTCCCTTTTCGTGCGGGAAAAGGTTTGGACTTTTATAAATTAAGTATCCTTCCTTCTCATTCAGTAGCATCCACAATGTAGCTATAGGGGGCTTGAGAGTCTTGTTTAGGGGGAGAACTTTACGGGACAAGTGTTAGTGTGTCACTTGTGTTTTCCTCTTCGTGAGGTTGTATTCTCGATATTTTGTACTCTCTTTTATGATAGTGGATTGCTCATCTCCGTCGTGGATGTAGGTCAATTGACCGAACCACGTTAAATGTTTGTGTCTCTTTTGGTATATTTCTCTTTTGTTGTTGGATTTATCGACTCTCAAGGTTTGCTTTGCTAGCTTCTGCATGACACCTGGTTATTTTCGGTCCTAACAAGTGGTATCAGAGCCTAATATGCTGACTTTGATAGTTGTCCCAAGCTCAATAAATTATGATGAAGAGTCGGCACATAAAACACATCTGATATAAAATTAGAAGAGCCATCTTTCACACTAATGCAAATTTTTCCCTTTCCAACAGCAGGCACCTTTGCGTTATTTCCAAGTCTCACTGTACCTCTAAATGTTTCATCCAGATCAGTGAATAATTTCTTATTTCCACTCATATGATTGATGCAACCCGAATCAATAAACCATTCACTGCCTTTGGTTTCTTCAACCCCATAATTAGAAAACAATAAAGTCTCTTGTTTATCCCCATTATTTTCAGCCATCTTAGCATGTACGTCTTTATTACCAGATTTATTAGACCAACATTCGCTTTCATAATGTGCAAATTTACCACAATTATAGCACTGAATCTTAGATTTATCACATCTTTGAAAATTTTGATGTCCTTGTTGTTCCTTCCAAAAATTATTACTATTTCTTTGTTGATAAGAAAAATCACCTCTACCACGGCCTCGAAAGTTACTTCTACCACGACCTCTACCTCTGAAATTCTAGTATCTTTGATTTGTTTCTTTAGGATAACTTTTCTCTTCTTTTGCTTTAGGTTGATTAACCTTTGCTTGCAACGCCTCCTCCGCTATTTCGGGTGTGTCTTGAGTTAGGGACATCTCATATGTCACCAATTCACCTTCTAAATCATCAAGTGCAAAAGTGCTAAGATCTTTGGTAGCCTCAAGAACTACCTTCTTCGTGTGAAATTTTATACTCAAGGATCGCAATATTTTTTCAACCACTTTAACTTCATCTAGTACTTCTCCATTGGTCCTCATGCCGTTGACAATATTAGTAATTCTTGTAATGAATTCTTCAACGACTCTGTTGGTTTCATTTGGGCCAACTCATGTTAGCAATCTCCCATTTATTATGTTAGCAAAATTTTAACGGGAGCAGAAACTCGCTACCCACATTTGGAAAAACTGGCCTTAGCTCTCGCAGATGTCGCTTGCAAGCTGAGGCCTTAGTTCCAATGCCACCCGATAGCCGTGGTGACTACTTTTCCTTTGCGAAACATCCTCCATAAGCCCGAGCTCTCAGGAAGATTGGCCAAATAGGCCATCGAAATGAGTGAGTCCGACATAGAATGATTTTATCGGTGGCAGCTGCAATGAACCGTTCCGTCGACCCATGGTCCCATGGTCGTTATCATCATCCATGCTAGTCAACATAGCATGGTGGCCACATCTGCAGAGGTTTATCATTCCCCTACGGAAAATCGTAGGAGAGTAGAGATTCATCATATGAGCTAAGGTTAGCTCTTCTCTAGTCTCCCGGCACAAGCGCCGAAAGCAGGCAACCGTCCTCCATACAGAAGTCAGTCAAAATTAAAAGAAATCTTACCTTTCCGGAAGCCGATGGCAGCGGTCCGATGATGTCCATCCCCCATTTCATGAACGGCACAGAGATAGAACCGTATGTAAAGGTTCTGTCGATTGATGCATTAGTGGTGCGTAACGCTGGCACTAATCACATTTTTGTACAAAATCTTTGGCGTCCTGTTCCATGCGGGGTCAGTAATATCCTTCCCGTACCAACTTCAGCACCAAGGAATTTGCGCCCGAGTGGTTTTCACATATCCCTTCATGGACCTCTCTCATGACATTGTTAGCTTCAGATGCTCCTAAGCACCGGTCCAGCGAGCGTTGGAAAGATTTTTTATACACTTGGCCTCTCTTAAAGCTGTATCGTGCAGCTTTGGCGTGCAACGCCCGTGATGCTTTGGGGTCTTCGGGCAACTTTCCGTGTTCGAGATAGTCGATTATTTCATTTCTCCAGTCCCAAACCAAAATAGTCGAATTTACCTCGTAGTAACCATCTATATCCAGGACTGAGTTCATCAGTTGTACTACCGTCCCGGACTCTGCTCCCTTTATTTCCGTTGATGATCCTAAGTTTTCCAATGCATATGCTTCTGCGTTATCCTCTCTTGGGATATGAGTAATTGACCACTCCCGGAATCGCGCCAACAGAGCCTGGACCTTTATCACGTATTGTTGCATGCGTTCTTCTTTAGTTTCAAACATATTTGGTAGCGGAGGCAAAACTCCGCAATCACGGAATCTAGCTCTCCGCTCAAGAAAACGCACCCAAAGTAAAGGGATACACGTAAAAATATGTAAAACCCTCCTTGGAAGGGTCACTCGCTCCGGTAGATCAGGAGCAATAATATCTAACTCATGGCAACGGCAGTCTTCCTTCATAGTAGGAATACTGGAAGGACGAATGAAAGAAGGATACCTACTGACATCCCACGTACGAGGTTTAGCAGTAGGGATTTTCTCTTCGAAGTCTTTTGTGGTGTTAAGACTTCTGGATGGTGGAACCCACCACTGGAGGAGCAGAATCTTCGGCTTTGTTCTTGATCTTTGAAGAACCAACGCGCGTTGAAGAAGAAGCCATTGAGTAGAAGAAGGAAAATGTTTTTTTGTTTCAAGAGAATTAGAGATAAGGTGGAGAACAAAGATGCAAGTCAGAAGCTCGAGAAATTGTGAAGTGCATATGAGAAGGATGATGCATATAAGTAAAATTTTGGCGGCTAAATTCATGGCCATGATTACATCGATAATCGGCAAAAGCTGTGCTGAATCGTAGAATGACGCATGTTCGGGGCACTAAATGCGGAGAGACGTGCGTCTAATTAACCGTCAGAAGACTTCAG
This sequence comes from Nicotiana attenuata, assembly GCF_001879085.1. Classification (NCBI taxonomy): domain Eukaryota; kingdom Viridiplantae; phylum Streptophyta; class Magnoliopsida; order Solanales; family Solanaceae; genus Nicotiana; species Nicotiana attenuata. Next base: position 223,655 of record NW_017671178.1, read on the forward strand.
AGGGAGTTATAGTAATTCCCGCCAAAAGAGCATTTCTACCAACTTCCTGATGACACAAAGGTTATGTCACCGGAAAGCAGGGGAACTATCTGTATAAGGTAAAATCTGATATGACACGTGGTCATCTAAAGGAAAGACACGTGAAACCCAAGATGGGGATGACCGAAGATCGAACGCAGCTATTCCGCTTGTCACCGGAAGGGATAACGTTCATAAAGGTGTATTAAACGCTCTGCGCCCGATAGCATTTAATAAAGAATATTCTGCAGCATTAAGGACGACCGCCCGTTACAGAGAATTTGGCATTTATGTTCACCATTACATCTTCATCATGGCCCTCATAATTAACATTAAAGGAGGGCACGATCCTAAGACCTCCTTCCCTAGACACATCTATAAATAGTGAGCACATTTATCATTGTAAAGTATACGAATTTTCTGGCTAACTTACACTACATTCTATACAAAGCTTAATACAATTTTACTTTCTCGCTTTTTGGTCACATCATTGCTGTGTCCAGAAACCTTGTTCCCGGGACCGTCATTTCTGCTGTTTCATCTACATTTTAAGGCTAAGTATTGTATAATTCTTCAATTATTTTATTATTTCAAGATCAAATTAGTTCATTATCTAGAAACCACGTATAAATTCAACTGTACCGTTTTACAGGTAAACAGTTATAGCCTTAGAAATCTTATTACCATGATCCTTTAAAGTTCTCCAAGTTCTTGTTGGGCAGAAGAATACTTTGAAGTCCATGATGTACACTTTGGGTTATATAAAGTCCAATGACTATATGTTGAATTAACCTTCCAAACACATTATTATGTTTATTTTTTTTTTCCAAAACGGTACAAATTCTAATAACCAAAAAAATAAAATCTCAAAGATAATCCTAATCAAATCTCGATAAAGCAAATTAAAATACTTGCACTAGACAAAAATATAATAAAACCAAACAAATAAAAAAATAAAATCATAACTATTTTGATGCAAGTGCCATCCTGTAAACCTCAACCTCAAAGCTTCTCTCGTTTACATAATCTTCAGTCTACCTTAACTCCTTCATCCAATCCATAACCTCTTGTTTATATGGGCACCCCATTTACAAATATCAATTTATCAAAATTAAAATATAAATGTGAGCTACAGGGTGCGAATAGTCAATAATCACAAGTTAGTCGATTTTATGTCATTTATTGGGCAAGATTGTCATGTAGTGTCAAATTTCATTTTTAAAATATTCTGAATTTAGTCCTCTACTATCCATCATAAATAACCAGGGACTCCTCAACAAGATTGGGGCCTAAAGCCAAATTTAGGAGAGAGGCCCTAAGAAAAAATATTAAAGACAAATTTGCAATGAAAAAAGTATAAAATAAAGGTAGAATAATAAAACCGGCTCAAGAATTTGATAAGTTCATATACAACAATAACATACCCAGTGAAAACCCACAAAGTGAAGTCTGGGGAGGTATAGTGTAAGCAGACCTTACTTCTACCATAGGACATAGAGAGGTTGTTTTCGAGGACCCTCGATTCAAGAGAAAGCATGACAAAAAAATGGTCAGATAAGGACAATCAATTCATTACAGTATGAAAATAAAAGTAACGAAAGCGAATAAGTCATGATAAAGCAGTCTAAAAAGGAGCAGTAGCTATCACAGATAAAAGATAATCGAAGTACAAGAAACAATAGCTAGTAGCAAAAATCAAAGGGTAAGAAACTACTTCCTCCGGTCCACAATAAGTGATCAATTTGCTTTTGGCACGCCCATTAAGAAAATACTAAATTCTATACAAAAATACCTCGTATGACTAAACTACCCTTTATTAAATATTTAATGTGAGAAGTAAGAAAACGTTTTAGGGATATGTACATAAGGGTAATTTTGTAAAAATAAATTTAATTTTTTCTTGATCATATAAATGGACACTTATTTTAGACCAAAATAAAAAAATAAATTAGTCACTTATTGTGGACCGGAGGGAGTATAGAGCAAGATAAGTTGATATAATGATATCGAAAAGTGTTGCATTGTTTTAATATAATAATTGCTTGTTGTCATGCTTCGAAGAAGACAACTTGTAAGCCTTGATTAGTTGTCGTCTTGCCGATTGAGAGACTTTTCAATATTGAGAAGGTAGAATAGCCTGGTAGACACTTGTACTTGTACGTGTTTGTCATCTCGGTCCCTATACACAATGAAGTTTCATCCTGACACTTATAGTTATTCAAAATCAGTATTTTAAACCACTCTGACCATTGACCAAGTCTATGTGGCAACTTAATGGCTGAACTGGACAAAGTACATGTATTTCACGCGTATAAGGAGCGTGAATATAAGTATTTAAACCAAAAATGATTAAAAAAAGAAAGGTCATCACTCCTCTACGTCGTGGACCTTCCACCCCATTTTTCTCTCCTTCTTTCTTCTTCCCCTCCTCCATTTTAACCCAAAACTCACTACTACATAGCCTTCATCCAGCACCTCTTTATCCGCTAGTAACATCTTCACCACCACAAATCTGAAACCACCGCCAAATTGACAGTAATTTTTGGAGAAATTTCTTTCCCACATTCTTATTCCCCAACTTTTGAAGATGATCCTTAGCAAAGAAACAAATAGAAATAGTGGAAGAAGATCACCGGCGAAATCTGTTTCCGTTAAATTTTCTGGTAGCAAAATTAAAAAAATTTGGGTGAAGTTTTTGGTGATGATGGTCGTTTGGTTGGTTTTTGATATCAAGTTCTTTTTGGTGGTTGATTGGTGGTGCTATGGTGAAGTGTTGGCCGTGAAGAAGCTTTCTCAATGAAGAGTGATCGGAGACTGACAGTAGGTGTTGATGGTTACACGATTTTTAAGAATTGTGGTTAATTGCAGAAAACATGAATTTATTCTCTTGATTATATCTATTGTAAAATTGTTATTTGTGGGATGTTTCGAAGGTTTTGGTAAAGGTTCCGGGAATGGTGGAGAATAAAGATATGAGGGAGGAAGAAGGCCGTGGAAGGGAAGGTGGAATGAAAATGAAAAATGAAAAATATTAAATTAATGTAAAAATAAATTAATAATGATGTGTTACAGAAAGTCTGATGTGGACACTGATGTGTTATCCATGTCAGGGAATTGAAGAACACGCGAGACGATAGGGGTTTAAAACACTAACTTTGAATAACTATAAGTGCCTGGACGAAACTTCGTTGAGTACATGGACCGGAATGACAAATGCAAACATGTACAAGTGCCTACCAGGCTATTCTGCCTATTGAGAATAAGAATAGTAAAAGAGAGAATGAAAAAGGTAAATATATAAATATTAACGTGTGCCCATATTAGTTGTTAGGATATAAACGAGGCAAAACAAATAGCTACCCTACCCATGTACGAAAACAATTCATTAAAAATTATTCCGTTCTCTAATTATTACAACGATCCTCACATTAAAGTTTTTGTATTTTCGCTCCAAAAATTCTTTTTAAATTTAAATATACATACCTTTTTTATATAATACATATACAATCATCTTTAAGGAAAAAACGGGACCCCCAAAAAATTGGGCCCCGGCGATTGCTTTACTGGACTTATAGTTCAGGCACCGAAATTTTTTATTTTGTGCCTCATACAACTGACACTAGTTGTATGAGACCTCTTTTTTATCTCACAACTGTGTGGTCCCAGAATTTTGTGGACCCAGATGTGTAAGATATGGGTCCACAAATATGTGAGATAAAAAGAGGCCTCACACAACTAATGTAAGTTGTGTGAGACACAAAATAAAACCACTCGTCTTTGTGTGTGGGGAGAGTTGGGGGGTCTTATTTTGGTTGAAGGATGTAACAATTGCTCTCAGAATTTATAGATGTAACAGTAACACCCACCCCCAACCCCCAACAGAGGCAGCAACCTTTAAGGTTTTTAACATTTTTTTTAATAATGTATATCATTTTTTTAATAGAAAGCAGCATCTTTAAGGTTTTTAGTATTTAATTCATTATACTTTTAAAATTATGGATTTATATCTACTATTTGCTGCAATTTTAGTCGATTTTTATATATAAATTCATGCTCCGCTTCAAAAGTTATGAGTTCAATTGAACCCAGTTCTGTTGTATTGGATTGGCCCCTGAAACCCAGTACCACCCTACTCTTTCAAACTTAGAGGGTGTTTAGATTGATTTTTAAGCTGGTCAAGTCAGCTTCTAAGCCAAAAGTAATAAGTTGGGCAACCCTAACTTATTATTTTTTAACTTAAAAGCTATTTATGCTGAAAACCCATATTTTTTAAGCCAATCTAAATGGGCTTATTATAAAAAAAAGGAAAACAAGAAGAAGAAAAAATAATACAACTAGATGTTAGTCAACCAAAGGAATGAAGAGGGAGAGGAAACATCAAACGGGTTGGGATCCCCTCCAGTGATGTTTAGGTTGTTGCTTTCGTGACACGTGTCCTACATACTAATTAATGGACAAGATCTCTTTAACTAAAAAGCTAGTTTAACCATGGTTCAATTTCTCATCTCTCCCGTTCTACGTCCATGGGTCAAGACTACCCAACATATTTTCTTTCGCTTGATGCTAATGAATTATTGTTCTTTTATGGATCTGTTCAAGTTCATTTTAGCATCTGTAAAGATGGAGGCGAAGTCAGGATTTAAAATTTATGGGTTCTAAATGTGTCACCGAACCAATAACTCGTTTTAGTTATTGGGTTCACAATTAAATATATATATATATACATATATTTTGAACATTTTAATACAAATACAAGGTCTAAGTAAAAGTTACTTGGTTCGTCCGAACCCGTATTTACTTCTCTAGCTCCGCCACCGAGTAAAGTGGAGGTGAAATCACCTAGAGATGCTTTCTTTCTGCGATATCAGGATTGAGTCTAGTGACGTTCAAAGCCGTTTTAATTCTATGCATAGCCGCAAAACGAATTCCTCTAGGATGCTACTGTAGACATCGAAATTTTAAGGATCAAGCCAAATCCTAAATTAAAGATACTACAGGACTCTAGAAATCCTAGGAGTCTATTAGGGTTTCTTGGAGGCTACTTTACCCTAAACCCTAACTCACACCTATATAAAGGGATGCATATTCCCTTGAAGAGGTTTCTCAAAAATCTCATAAACTCATGGGATACTCACAAAGAGACCAAAATATGGCCGGATACTTCTTGACATTGAAATAGTTCAAGAAGCCGGAGATCAAATACATCCAGGAGGTTTGCATCATCCTTACATTCGAGAAATACGCTGCTTCAGCCCTCAAATCACGGAGATTATCAGGAGAGAAGAATCAAGGGAGAAACAGGATTGTACCCGCATCATTTTATCAATAAAATTATATTTCTTCATATTTATTTTGTGATTGAAATTTATTTTTGTATCACATATAATTTATTGCAAATAAATTGGCACGCCCGGTGGGACATATAAGTCCCTTTGCACCTTAAGTTGGCCTCTTCAAGAATTGGGCTACATTGAGAGTAATCTCTCCAAGAATCGAGCCATTTTGAGAGTAATCTCTCCAAGAATTGGGCCACATTGAGAGTAATCTCTCCAAGAATCAGGCCATGAAAGTAATCCCTCCAATATTTGGGCAGGGATGAGTACTATCCCCTCACACCCCAAGATTGTCTTCTTCATGCATGGATCATCTTATTAGACAAGAACATATCTTTCTCGCTTGACCTACAAAAAAAAAGAGACAACAAAACGAGAAAAGCACAAGAAAAGAAGAAGAAATTACCTGCGCGTTAATGCTTCCGAATTGTCAAAAGTAGTGTATGGGTCAGAATCTGACCTCACGGTAATTAACGGAGTTAATCTCCTCTTGAGCTAATCCATAATTAATAAGTGGTATGGCCACTTATTTATAAGAGGATTCGACTCTTGTCCGATTGAATCTACGAGGGCACGGCCCATTCATTACCCCACGGGGACGGAACCTCAGCGTGGCCACAGCCACTTATTGCCAGCTCATGAAGCTCACATCTATAAATACTAAGAGTGGAAGCCCTAGAAAGGGGGCTGCTTCTTCACTACTATAGACAGGAGAGACAAGGGAAAAATATACCCATCTTATGGGAAGAGAAAACACCATTGTAAGGCTCTGAACCTCTTCATGGAGAGGCAGACCAAACAAATATTATCAATAAAGGCTTTTAATATTTCTCCCCCTAATTCAGAGTACTTATTTTTGTTTCTTTCATTTGGTCCAATGGATTATTACGATTTGCTATGATTTTTCCGTGATTATTTGTATTGTTTTGCACTCATAAGATATGTGATAACTTTTGAGCAAACAATTTGGCGCCGTCTGTGGGGATTTCATAGCAAAATCGCATAGTTCTTCCATGGACCAAAAGGAAAGAAATGCCGGAAAAGGAAGAACAACCCAGCTTAAACAAGCCAAAGCGGCATATCAGGCCGATGGAACTCGAAGATCTCAAATCGAGATCCAGTTCCTCTGTCTCTCATCTATCAGATGATGCAAACAAGAAGAAGCAGCCCCCTCCCCCCTCCTAAGGGAGGGTCTTTGTAAGGCATCTCCCACATCCCCGATACAAGCTCCGGCCAGAAACCGGCACGGAGATATCTCGAGCCGAGAGTCGTTTCAAGACAGCCTATAAACCCTGGTTGGGAAGACAACGGATGAGCCGCTCAAGGTCTCGAATCCAAACCGAGCTTCAGCACTCAATACCCACAATATGGGACTCAGACCATGAGCCTTCGTCATCAAAGATCGACAAAGTTCAACAACGGTTGAACTGGGACTCAGGCCATGAGCCTTCGTCATCAAAGATCGACAAAGTTCAACAACAGTTGAACCAAGACAGGCTACACGCCTTCACCAGAAAGTTCAACTAAGGTTGAACCGGGACTCAGGCTATGCGCCTTCGCCAATTATATCAAGGCTATGCGCCTTCGTCAAAAAGTTCAACTACGGTTGAACCGAGACAGGCTACGCGCCTTCACCAGAAAGTTCAACTACGGTTGAACCGGGACTCAGGCTATGCGCCTTCGCCAATTATATCAAGGCTATGCGCCTTCGTCAAAAAGTTCAACTACGGTTGAACCGAGACAGGCTACGCGCCTTCACCAGAAAGTTCAACTACGGTTGAACCGGGACTCAGGCTACGCGCCTTCGCCATTATATCAAGGCTATGCGCCTTCGTCAAAAAGTTCAACTACGGTT
>NW_017671178.1:231727-332630 GCF_001879085.1 Nicotiana attenuata
TACGGCCACCCCCAATATATGAAAGGCTACGACCATCTCTAATGCATGAAAGGCTCTCCAGCATATGAAAGGCTACGGCCATCGCCATTATATGAAAGGCTACGACCACCTCCAATATATGAAAGGCTACGGCCATCTCCAACTTGTAAACGACTAAGGCCGCTGCCGTCAATAAGTCGACCCCCTTATTCGAGTTTTTTCAAATCACAATCGATGAAATCCGCTCATCGAGCTCGGCCGAAACACGACCTCAATAAGCGGAGGGACTAATTGTATGGGTTAGAATTTGACCTCGCGGTAATTAACGGAGTTAATCTCCTCTTGAGCTAATCCATAATTAATAAGTGGTATGACCACTTATTTATAAGAGGATTCGACTCTTGTCCGATTGAATCTACGAGGGCACGACCCATTCATTCCCCCACGGGGACGGAACCTCAGCGTGGCCACGATCATTTATTGCCAGCTCATGAAGCTCGCATCTATAAATACTAAGAGTGGAAGCCCTAGAAAGGGGGCTGCTTCTTCACTACTATAGACAGGAGAGACAAGGGAAAAATATACCCATCTTATGGGAAGAGAAAACACCATTGTAAGGCTCTGAACCTCTTCATGGAGAGCCAGACCAAACAAATATTATCAATAAAGGCTTTTAATGTTTCTCCCCCTAATTCTGAGTACTTATTTTCGTTTCTTTCATTTGGTCCAATGGATTATTATGATTTGCTATGATTTTCCCGTAATTATTTGTATTATTTTGCACTCATAAGATATGTAATAACTTTTGAGCAAACAAGTAAGACTCAATACGACTTGCAAACACTGCGATTGATGGTTGCGAGAGGAGATATAGTGCTATATATAGTTAATGAATGATGATTGTCCAGTGAAATTATCTCGATGTGGGATAGGAAAATTCACTGATCGGTTGACGCTAGCCTTCTCCGAATTGAACTCAATTTGGACAAAAAGAAGAGTCACTGTGCAGATAAGATTCCTTTCCATGTTTTTTTTTCTCATGTAGTATTTGTCTCCTTATTGGGAATGACAAAGGTGTGAGTTTGTGCCATATGGTTAACTTGCGTGTATGTGTTTTTTGTTACTTCATCTTGGAAAAGGTGATCATATTCATTGCAATTAAAGCTCAATTGTTACGAGAAAATTTCCTTGGAATTTGAGGTTGGAAGTTACGTGAATTTAATATTGTTACGTAAATCTTTCTAAAGAAAGTGAAAGATTTCTTAAGTCTGGTAGCTTTGGAAAATTTAAGAAACAAATTACGTTTCAAACTCAAGGGCTTAAACTATTTAGTGTTTACTTCAAGACTTTGTCTTTGAAGTTCTAACATGCCTACCCTCCAGCAAGTCTTGGAGTAGGGGTATTTGTAGGCATATAAATTTTACTTAAATTAAATTTATAAAATAATTTGGACTATATTTTAAATTCAAGATATATTGGTCCAAATAAATATTATGGGCTAATATATAAATGAATTAATTATATAGGTCCAATATATATGGATTAAATAAATAAGTCTTAATCCATTGGGCTAGACCATTTAATTGGGCTAAAGTGATGAGCCCACTTCATTAAGCCCAAGATGTCATCTTCCTAGAGGCCCAGTTTGGTGCCACGTGTCATATGACGTGGCGCGCCAAGTCAAACGGAAAAGCCAATAGGATTATGCCATGTGTCAAAATGACAAGGCATGCTAAGTCACACTAAAAGGCCAATGAAATCGCGTCACGTGTGCAAGTGACATGTTCTGGCCAATCAAATGCGGCCATGTCATCCTTTAATATGATTGGTCGAAAAGAATTTGTTCTAATCACAACTCTTCCCTTCCACAACTATAAATAGGGGTCTTCATAACCAAGAAAAGGGACCAGAAGTTATAACAAGAAGCAAGAAAGAGCTCATGGATCAAACGCCGCAAATTCTTCCACAAGTTCCAAGCTTCAAGTTCAAGTTCAAGAAATCAAGTTCAAGCTCAAGAACGAAGAAGAAATCAAGTTCAAGTTCAAGAACGAAGAACAAATCAAGGTCAAGTTCAAGCAATCAAGCTCAAGCTCAAGCTCAAGAACAAGATCATCGTTCGAGGAAACAAATATAGATTCAAGATCAAGCTCAAAGGCCCTTGAATTTATTTACTACTGGAAAGAAGAATCAGAGGATTCATAGAGATTGAACACTCAAATATTCGAAATAAAATACTACGATTGTTGCAATATTTTCGGTCTTGATTTTATTTTCTCGACGCATTTTATTGTCTACAAATTCTGGCACGCCCAGTGGGACCAGTTCTGCCATTCATCTCTTCCTCTTGTAAATCAAAAACTCCAAGTTTCAAAACTGTTTGTTGTGATTGTCGAGTACTTCAAGTCTCGTCTAAAGTTCGGCAAGCCTACACCCAGATAAACCTTGAAGTAGGGGGCATTTGTAGACATCGAAATTTTAAGGATCAAGCCAAATCCTAAATTAAAGATACTACAGGACTCTAGAAATCCTAGGAGTCTATTAGGAATCTATTAGGGTTTCTTGGAGGCTACTCTACCCTAAACCCTAACTCACACCTATATAAAGGGATGCATATTCCCTTGAAGAGGTGTCTCAAAAATCTCGTAAACTCATGGGATACTCACAAAGAGACCAAAATATGGCCGAATACTTCTTGACAATGAAATAGTTCAAGAAGCCGGAGATCAAATACATCCAGGAGGTCTGCATCATCCTTACATTAGAGAAATACGCTGCTTCAGCCCTCGAATCACGGAGATTATCAGGAGAGAAGAATCAAGGGAGAAACAGGATTGTACCCGCATCATTTTATCAATAAAATTATGTTTCTTCATATTTATTTTGTGATTACAATTTATTTTTGTATCACATATAATTTATTGCAAACAACTACTTTTCATCTCAACCATACCATCGAAAAGAAAAAAAAAACTAGGATCTAAAATAATACATAACGGACATGAAGAGGGTGGTGATGGTATTTATCAATCTTGGCTTGAACGCAGCAAAGTCTTCTGACATAGCAAGGAATGGTAATGGTGTACCCTTTTGATTAAAATTTTTTTACTGCCTCAGCCTCTTTGAGTAACTGAATAAAAAATGAGCGATTGAAGTATGATACATTATCTTCTACTTACCCTATTTGAATCGCTAGATATCCTTTCGGGACATTATTATTTGCTTATTTCTTTCCTGGATTAATTTGAATAAGGCGAGGCAAGTACAAATGTTTATTAAGAAGAGTCCTCTCTCCACCACCCAATAATTAATATTGCAAATAAAAGAAATACTAGTCATAGAGAGCAAAGATTAAAAAAGGAAAGAGAACGAAAGAATAGCTTGAAAAGGGTTAAAGAAGACCAGCTAAGAAGAGAAACAAAACCATGGTTAAACTAGTTTTTAGCTAAGAAAATCTTGTCCATTGGTTAGTTAATACGACATGTGTCAGAAAATCAACACCCTATTGAAAAATACTGGACCAAAGAGGGGATCCCGACCCCATCAAACACCTAGTCAATGTCGCACATGGATATGGTTAGCGTTTCTTGCGCGAGGGAGGAAATTAATGGATCAGTTGGTGCATCGCCACTACATCAAGGGATCTTCTATGTTATTTAATACGTTACATATGACAAACAAATTACTCATTTGTATTTCATTTTAAATGACTGCGATATGGATAGACTTTGAGAAAAACACTAAAAGTATCGTCGGAACTTGTAATTTTACAAATGTAATGAGATGTTTGTGACTAAAATATATTATAGAAAAATTTAAAATTAAATAATTTTTAAATACAGAAAGGTGTTATTTTTTTTTGGTTGAAATATACTGAATAAAGAGTGTCCTACAAAATGAAAAGTAAGGAAAATAGAGCTAGTATTTCGACATAAATTTGGTTGAAATCTAAAAAAAAAGAGTTTTTGAAATTGTGATGAAAAGTAATTTTTATAAGTTGTAGTTGGATATGCATTTTTACTTGAAAAAAATTAAACGTTTTTGAATGGAGGAAAAAGAGTTTTTGAAACTTGAAAAAAAAAATCAAAATATTTTCAAAAACAGATCAAACGGAATATGTTCTTCTAATTTGCTTCTTCTCGGAAAAAGATTATCGACTGACCTTCTCTTATTTTTTTAATTAAACCAAGGACAATAATTGAGCTAATTAAGATTAGCACCGGCGAGACAACTACGAAAAGACCATTAGTAAAACAGGAGAAGAGAGAGAAAAAGAGTTTGGAAAAAAGCAATGTACATGCTCCCTAACTCCCGTGGATTCTTACTTTTGGTATTTATATATATGGAGAGAGGGAAAAATTACATCTCTATTTCTATATCTATATCTATATCCATCTATCTATCTATATTTATATCTATATCTATCTCTATATCTATATCTATCTATCTATTTATCTATATCTATCTATCTATATATTATTATAAATGCATGAATACAATGTTAGATTACAAAAATAACCTTTACTATTAAGCAAAATAACTCACAATAAAAGGGCATAACCGGAATTCTAGATATTAGCCTTATAATCCTATCAGTTTTAAGACATAATACTACACGTTAGGAATCCTATATGATTACCTTTAGGAATTCTATTAGTATAATTACTTTTAAGTTGTCTAAACCATATAAAATTGAACAAGTAAATATCTTTACTCATGTAATCCTATTACTTTTAGGATATACTTCTTAAAAATTCATATTACTAATTTAATTCGAAAAAGTATTATAATGTCCTATTACTAATTTAATTTGAGAATGTGTTATATTGTCCAAATCCATTTAGAAAAAAGAGAGCCTATACTATTATAAAAATATAAACACAATATTAGTATACCAAAATAGCGCTAAATATTAAGCGGAAGAACTCATAGGGAAAGGACATAACTACAATAACCTATTTTTGGACTACAATACCTTCTTTGCTAATTTTCAATATTAAAGATTTTAAAATTAATAAAATTTTATCTATTAAATTCTTATTAAAAATATGTAGAAAGATTTAATAAAATCAGTTTCATAAGAATCCTCCGTAATGGCAATACATTACCACTCCATAATGTCCAATACCAAAAAAAGTAAAAGTAATATTAAATGGACTGCATAAAGAGATGAAATTGAGGAAAAAATATCCACACGATAATAAATTTTTATATTATATTTGAATTATTTTCTACTCAAATAATATTTTTTTAATCAATTTTTCGTGTAATATTGAAAAATACCCAATTATTAAACAACAACTAAAAATATATTTAAGAATATAAATGTGTGAGAAAGAGAAAAAAATGGTTAGTAAGAGTAAATATCACTAATGGTTCTACAACATAAAGAACTAAAATTGAAATATCATATCAATCTTTTACTCTTTGAAAGTAAAATTTATTTTGTATAAAATTATGATTAAGATTAAATATTCAAAACAAGAGATGAACTAATATTAAGATCTGAATCAACACAGAATAAATTATTTTTTATGTTACAACTAAATAATTAAATCTTTATTAATTATTAGCAAGATAATCCAATTCAATTATTTTTTAAATTCATCATATGAGTAAAATTTTATTCAAGTTAAAAAAAATCTTAGGATACATAAATTTATTCCATAAAAAGAGCGTTAGAACACAAAGTAAAAAGGTTAGTATATTATTAAGAATCAAAATGTTATAAAAGTGTCTGAGAAAGTACAATCAAAGCTAAATCCTAATCAAGAAAGCTTTCAACACTATATTATAAAGAGTCGATTCTGGTATAATGGGATTATACTTTGTAGATGCCTCAGGTGGAATCAAATAATATTTCTATGTCATACATTACTTGCAAATATCATATCAAGAGACATGACACTATTAGCATTAATAGCAAATGGTGTACCAACAATGATTTTATTGTGCGCCACCCACTTTAGATTTGATATACCTCATCAAACAACTTAAATAACCATCACAAATATAGCAAAGCAGAGCAATAATACTAAATTTATAAGGAAAGCAAAACTGATAATATGGGATGAAGCACTTATGGCAAAGTGTCAAACGATCGAAATAATTGCCCAGAATTCTCATTAATGAACGGTTTGGTGGAAAATTAATGGTTTGGGAACTGATTTCTTCCAAGCCTACCAGTATTTCCAAAATCGACAAAAGTAGAGACTGTAAAAGCTAAATTGCCAAAGTTATTGTAACGACCCGATCGGTTGTTTTGAGCTTTTGCACTTTGATCGCCAGTTCTCGGGCATGACTTGACCCGTATGATGTATTATGACTGATGTAGATCGTTGGTTTTGGTTTTCACGGAAATCGGTATGAATTTGAAGGAACAGTCTCAGTTGATGGCTTTGAATTTGAAAGGTTTGACCAAGAGTTGACTTATTTGTATATGAGCTCGGATAGGAATTTTTATGATTTGGTTAGCTTCGTTGGGTGATTTATGACTTAGGAGCGTAATCGGAATTGATTTTGGAGGTCCGGTGTAGAATTAGGCTTGAATTGGCAAAGTTAGTATTTTGGCGAATTCCGGTTGATAGGCGAGATCTTGATCCGAGGGTCGGAATGGAATTCCGAGAGTTGCTGTAGCTTCGTTATGTACTTTGGGATGTGTGTGCAAAATTTCAGGTCATTCAGACGTCGTTTGGTCGGGTTTTTGATCGAAAGTGTATTTCGGAAGTTTTTGGAAAATTTAGGCTTGAATCCGATGTGTTTTGAGTGATTTGATGTTGTTTGAGGTGTTTTGATGATTGGAACAGGTTTGAATGAGTTTTTAGGATATGTTGGTGCTTTTGGTTGGGGTCCCGATGGCCACGAGTGAGTTTCGGAGGGTCAATCGGACCATTGTTGGTATTTTGAAGTTGCAGATTTTCTGAAGTTTCTGTTGCAGACTTTTGGCCTTCGCGTTCGCGCGAAGGCTCTCGCTTTCGCAAAGGGATGCATGAGGAGGCTATGAATTTTACCTTCGCGTTCGCGATGTTGGTCCCGCGTCTGCGAAGGGGTGAGGTCCTGAGTGTTTCGCGAACGCGATGTGTTTCCCGCGTTCGCGTAGTGTAAATAGAGCAGCTGAGGTCCTGGCCCTTTTGTGTTTCGCGTTTGCAATATAGTTTATGCGTTTGCGATGGTATGGCAAGTGGAAGCTACGCGTTCGCGTGATGGATACCGCGTTCGCGAAGGTTTAAGCGGATTAGGCATCGCGTTCGTGTCTGGTTCGTCGCGTTCGCGTAAGGCAACTAATGGTCAACGAGATGTTGTGCATCGCGATCGCGAGGAGTTGACCGCAATCGCGAAGAAGGATTTTGAGTGCTGGGCAGAATTTTTTTAAGTCGTCTTGTCCGCGATTTTGGGTCTATTTTCACCCATGGCTGCTCGTTTTTGGAGATTTTTGAAGGAAATTCAAGAGGGATTCAAGAGGAATCGACTTGAGGTAAGAATCTTGGTCTTGAAACTCGATTATATTGTGAAATCCACCTAGAAATTCATGGAAGAAAAGCCTAAAAATTAAGAACTAGGTCTTGAGAAATTGGACTTTTGATTTGGGATTTGAAAAGACATTTGGGGTCGGATTTGAGAACTTTTGGTATGTATGAACTCGTGGGAAGATAAGGAACCTGTTGATGTAAAAATTTATGAGTTTTGAGAAGTGGGCCCGGGGCTCGGGTTTTGCTAATTTCGAGATTTTTGATATTTTTCAATTGTTTTCGCTTGGGCTTTGTTCCCTTAGCATATTGTGACGTATTCGTTCTGAATTTGGATAGATTCGATGCGCGTGGAGGCCGATTTGAGAGGCAAAGGCGTCGCGAGCTAGAGATTTTACCGGTTCGAGGTGAGTAATGATTGTAAATGATATTCTGACGGTTTGAAACCCCGGATTGCACATCGTACTGCTATATTGAGGTGACTTGCACGCCATATAGCGAGCGTGGGGTAGAGCACCGTTGGGGATTGTGACTTGGTCCGTCCCGATTGATGAATTTACCGTGTATTGGATGAAACTTACTTGTTATCATCATGATTTGGGTTGATTGCCATATTTGGGCTTCGTGCCAACTATTTGAACCCTTCGGGGATTATTATCATTGTTTCCTCACTGTTTTGATTTTATACTTGAACTCAGTCATGTGTTTTCCACTGTTTTCAAAACTCAGCCAAGTTTATTTTACTGTAACACTTCAAAATGAAATTTCCAACAATATTTTTGGGCTGAGCGTCATGTTTTACTGTTGCCCGCGGGGCTTATGTGATTTTTGACTGAGTAAGGCCGAGGGCCTGTATTGTGAGGATACTTTTGGATCGGGCTGCACGCCGCAGCAATGAGATATTGATTTGATTATGAGGCCGAGGGCCGGAGATATGTACGCCATGAGATGGCTTGATATTGCGCTTGGACCGAAAGTAGCCCCTCCCGGAGTCTGCACACCCCCAGTGAGCGCCGTCGATGATAAATGGACCGGGCTGCACGCCACAGCGATATATGGATCGGGCTGCACGCCGCAGCGGTACTGGTACTGTTCTATATGTTTGCTTTGTTTCATTTGTCTGCCATTATCTGTTGTCTGTGCTACTTCATGAAATACCTACCTGATTGCCTGGCATTATCTGAAAACTGAGTGTTGTTCCCGAGGGGCGAATTTCTGCGCTTATCTGCACTATTGTTTTGCATTCAATTGCGTAACCGCTGAAAAAAAAGATATTTCCAAAAGAGGTTTAAACTGAGCCAAGATGCTTTTCTAAGGATTTCACAGCTTCACTGTTTTCTAAAGAGGGTTTTACACTGCTCTATACAGCATGATGATTTGCCTTACGTGATTTCTTACTGCTCAGTTGTTATTTACCTTTATTACTCACTGAGTTGGAGTACTCACTTTACTCCCTGCACCTCGTGTGCAGATGCAAGTATTTATTCACCCGGTAGCGGGTTTTGGCTGATTGGAGGCAGAGCTATAGGAGTTTAGCGAGGTGACTGCCAGCGTTCACAGCACCGCTTCTCTCTCTGTTGTTCATTATTTATGTTCAGTGTATTTTTAGACCTTGTAATTGTATTTACCCTCTTATAGATGCTCGTGACTTGTGACACCCCGATTAGGGCTTTGTTGGGTTGTACTTCCGCTATTTAATATTATTAAATCATATTTAGACTGCTTATTCATGTTTAACTATTTTTGAAAAGGCGATATGGGTTAGTTGGCTGGCCTTGTCTTCACGAGAGGCTCCATCACGACCAGAGCGGGGATTTGGGTCGTGACAAGTTGGTATCAGAGCCTAGGTTACATAGGTCTCACGAGTCATGAGCAGGTTTAGTAGAGTCTCGCGGATCGGTACGGAGACGTCTGTATTTATCCTCGAGAGGCTGCAGAACCTTTAGGAAAACTTCACATTCTTGAATTCTTATCGTGCGTCCTTGATTCAGCTTGAAAAGTAACTCTTGCAATTCCTTCCACGCGTTCGCATGCGTGCATGAGCGCTCAGTATCAGATGTGCCTTGATGGCTTGTGATTCCCCGATCGAGGGGCGAGATGTGATTTCTGTGAGTTGATGTTGGGCCAGTCTGAAGGACTTGAGGCCGGATCTTTGCCTATGGCTTGAGCACCGAGGTGCTGATTGTGTGAGTAAGTGTTTTGAACTTATATGTTCGGTATAGTCCCTATTAGTGGAAGTGACAGCTGGATAGCCATGTGACGAGTATGTTAGTACTGCGAGATGTATTTACGTGATTTGGAAGTGACGACGAAGGTCTGCTGGATGATAAGAGAACTATTAGGTGTTTGAATTCCATCGTGATTCGAGGTATAGCCCCGAGTTATGAGCGTGTGAAGGATCTTTTCATGTTTTCTGGTTGTGAGTGAAGTAAAATCCATGTTGCTGTATGAGTTCAGACTCAGGAAGACTAAGTGACTACAGACAGTTTATGACGGTGGAAGGTATACAGAAATGTTATATTGAGTTGAGGCGAAGCAGGTGGGTTATCTCCTGCGGAGTGTTCTGAAGTGGTGTGATCCCTATGTGTACGTTAGAAGATCTCATGTGTAATTGAAAAGTACGTGTTGAAATTTGAAATTCCGGGTCGCTTAAGAGAGTGGGCTTAACTGTTGCGGGGATGAATGCGAGATTTGTTGAAGATTTACAGTATTAGATGATCTATGTTTTCACAAACTTATAAATGATTTGAGTTTAATCTCACTATGGTATTGTGGCATCAATAGAGTAAAAGTGTTATGAGTTATTGAGTGTATCTTGATCTATGGCTTCGAGCCAAGTGGGGGAGTCTGGTGTGAGCAGTTGATTGCACAGTTAGGTGCTATGTTGGTTCCAGTTTGGGCGTGCGAGTGAATTAACTATGGCTAGAGTAAAGGAAAATTTTGACAAAGGTTATATTATGCTTCATAGGGTATGAAAATCACGGAATGTCTAGAGTTGTTGTTGGTAAAGAATGCTCGGTGCATAGAGCAGGAAGTTGCTTGATTGTATTGGGATGAGGATTTCTTTCTGCGGTATCGGAGTTCCAATGAGGCACGGGTGGTTCTGTTCGTTAGGTCAGGTAAATTGCAGTTTGAATAAGGGTGAATGACTTGCGAGGATGGCTCTAATATGTTCAAGATTCTACAGAGAACAATCGGGTATTTTAAAGTTGCATGTGTGGTTAGAAACTGTGTTTTCATTGGAAGAGGTCCATATTTGTGGTATTTCCATGTTATTATGGGATTCTATGTACCAGTATTAGGAAAGTAAAGGTAACAGATTTAGATTCACAGGAAGTTCTGCAGAGTAAAGTATTCTGGAATGTGGTGTTTCGGGAAATATATAAGGGAGTATTCAGCGATTTATGGTTTCGGACAGTGTGGTTTTATGCTTGGGTCTCGTGTGGTAAGCCTGGGTTGAGGAATTGTGGTGCTACAGCAAGGGGAAATATCAAGTTGAAGATAAATCAAAAGGAAATTTAGAAAGATGGAGTAGCTGATAGTAGACCGAATCGGTATGGTAAGGATATGATTAATTCTTTGTATGTGTTCGAGGTAATGAGTTCTTTCAGGTATTTTGCAGCAATGCTCTTGGGTTTTGATGGCTTGCTTAGCTTGGCCTAGTTAGAAGGATTCGGTCCTGGCAGTTTAATTTGTGCAAACGGAATTGGAAGAGTTCTTGTTGATTTCTACCGTGGTTGGAGAGGTGCAGTTTCTACAAATGTGAGAAGCATGGGATGTGTAATGATTTGTCTTCTAGATGGGATCAGTGGAAGTTCTTGGCTAGATGAGTTACAGTTCAGTTCTGAAAGGAAGTTCATAAAACTCTTAGGCAACGGGTAGCCTCAGATAATCAAGGAAATGGTACTGCTAATTGGAAGTGATTTGACGGGAGTATATGTTTCAGAAAAAGGGTAATGTGATTAAACTGATGATACTTCGGTAGTATTGTGGCACTGTCTTGTTGGGTCGAATGGTGATATTCGGGTTGCTTGGTGGCACAGGGAAATTTTAGAGTATCTATCGTGGAATGATTGGGTATTAAAGGTGTGGCATGTGTTCGGACGGCAAAATTGGGATCGGATATGGTGATTCATGTGCTGTGTGGATGTGGAGACGGAAGTTCTCATATTCAGGCTATGATGTGGTATGTTAGATTCGGATGTGATGTTGGGGTTAGACTGGTTGTCTCCGTGTTGTATTATTCAGGACTATTGCGCTATGGGCTATGCCGGAATGCCACAGATTGAGTGACGAGGTGCGTCGGAGTATGTTCTAATAAAGTGGTTTATGTTTCGAAGAACCAGCGGACGGCTGGGAAGGATTGCTTTCCTTGATTGGGCCTTCGTGACGGATGTCAGTGCAGAAGTTTCTATCATCGATTCAGTTCCAGTGTTGAAGGACCTTCGGATATGTTTCTTGTGGCCAGGCATGTCGCCGGGCGAGGTTGTGGATTTCGGTATTGATTTGGTGCCGGGCACCGTATTGTACGGCTCCGGCAGAAGTTATAGTAGTGGAAGGAGCAGCTTCAGGCTTCCTTGATAATGAGTTCAGGCCAATGTGGATACGTGTTCTAGCTTGGGTCGGCTTGGTTGGCCCCGAATCATATTTTTGAGGGATAGGTTGATTCGATCGTTATTGAGCTTGTTGACGATCTGGGGAAATCTATGAGTGACCTTCCTGTGTTGCGAGACGTTATGAGTTGTTGGTTATGGGCACATATGGTGTGGTGCTATTGGGGTTCTTAGTGGAAGTCGAGCGGGAAGAGTGATTGGGTGTTGCTCGGTGGGTGGCGTATCGGTTATGTCCTATCGGGTTTGCGTGGTATATGTTACTTGTTTCACCGAGGGTGTAATGATTCGCTTTGGTTTCAGACATCAAATTGTGCGTGGTTGTCAATTTCAGGCACAGTGACTTGAGGTGTCTCATGTGGAGCAGTGTTTGGATAGGATCGTGCATTGCAGCGAGGCTATGTGGAGATATGACCTTGCGGGTTAGATTTGTGTGTTCTATTCTATGATGTGAGATGGGTTCTCAACCTTGTGTTATGGCGGTACTGGTGAGCTTGTGGGACAGCTCTTTCATTTAAACCATTTTAATGATTTGAGTGTGTTCGGACCGCTGCATATTGGTGCGCGTATTATGCTAGTTGTGGCTTAGGCCTCTATTGATGTGTCATGTCACCAGAGTGGTGTGTTGGATTAGAGGAGATCATTGGGATCATTAATGAATACGAACGGATTCGATTTCAGCATGTCGGAAGGGTAAGATCGAGGTTCGGCTCGGAAATTTGCTATGGTATTGCCAGAGAAGAAACGGCTTCATGAATGGTTGATCTGAGAAATGGTTATGGTTTATTGCGTGTTTCAGTTACCGTTGGCAGTGGATGAAAGTGTTGGAATGAGACTTTAGCTGATAAGAGGTTTTCTATCGGTAGTTGGTTGTTGCGGCAGCTGCTGTGAATGGAAGTTATCGCTACATGTGTTTGAGTTATGTGGTATATCATATAATTGCACCTGAGGTTGCAGGCATGGGTTATTACAGCTAGTTCGGTTCTATTCAGAGTNTTAGTATTTTGGCGAATTCCGGTTGATAGGCGAGATTTTGATCCGAGGGTCGGAATGGAATTCTGAGAGTTGCTGTAGCTTCGTTATGTCCTTTGGGATGTGTGTGCAAAATTTCAGGTCATTCAGACGTCGTTTGGTCAGGTTTTTGATCGAAAGAGTATTTCGGAAGTTTTTGGAAAACTTAGGCTTGAATCCGATGTGTTTTGAGTGATTTGATGTTGTTTGAGGTGTTTTGATGATTGGAACAAGTTTGAATGAGGTTTTAGGATATGTTGGTGCTTTTGGTTGGGGTCTCGATGGCCTCGAGTGAGTTTCGGAGGGTCAATCGAACCATTGTTGGTATTTTGAAGTTGCAGATTTTCTGAAGTTTCTGTTGCAGACTTTTGGCCTTCGCGTTCGCGAGAAGGCTCTCGCGTTCGCGAAGGGATGCATGAGGAGGCTATGAATTTTGCCTTCGCGTTCGCGATGTTGGTCCCGCTTCCACGAAGGGGTGAGGTTCTGAGTGTTTCGCGAACGCGATGTGTTTCCCGCGTTCGCGTAGTGTAAATAGAGCAGCTGGGGTCCTGGCCCTTTTGTGTTTCGCGTTCGCAATATAGTTTATGCATTCGCGATGGTATGGCAAGTTGAAGCTACGCGTTCGCGTGATGGATACCGCGTTCGCGAAGGTTTAAGCGGATTAGGCATCGGGTTCGCGTCTGGTTCGTCGCGTTCGCGTAAGGCAATTAATGGTCAACGAGATGTTGTGCATCGTGATCGCGAGGAGTTGACCGCAATCGCGAAGAAGGATTTTGAGTGCTGGGCAGAATGTTTTTAAGTCATCTTGTCCGTGATTTTGGGTCTATTTTCACCCATGGCTGCTCGTTTTTGGAGATTTTTGAAGGAAATTCAAGAGGGATTCAAGAGGAATCGACTTGAGGTAAGAATCTTGGTCTTGAAACTCGATTATATTGTGAAATCCACCTAGAAATTCATGGAAGCAAAGCCTAAAATTTAAGAACTAGGGCTTGAGAAATTGGACGTTTGATTTGGGATTTGAAAGGCCATTTGGGGTCGGATTTGAGAACTTTTGGTATGTATGAACTCGTGGGAAGATAAGGAACCCGTTGATGTAAAAATTTCTGAGTTTCGAGAAGTGGGCCCGGGGCTCGGGTTTTGCTAATTTCTGGATTTTTGATATTTTTCAATTGTTTTTGCTTGGGCTTTGTTCCCTTAGCATATTGTGACGTATTCGTTCTGAATTTGGATAGATTCGACGCGCGTGGATGCCGATTTTGAGGGGCAAAGGCTTCGCGAGCTAGAGATTTCGCCGGTTCGAGGTGAGTAATGATTGTAAATGATATTCTGAGGGTTTGAAACCCCGGATTGCACATCGTAGTGCTATATTAGGTGACTTGCACGCCGGATAGCGAGCGTGGGGTAGAGCACCGTTGGGGACTGTGACTTGGTCCGTCCCAATTGATGAATTTACCGTGTATTTGACTGAAACTTACTTGTTATCATCATGATTTGGGTTGATTGTGCTTCGTGCCAACTATTTGAACCTTTCGGGGATTATTATCATTGTTTTCTCACTGTTTTGATTTTATACTTGGACTCAGTCATGTATTTTCCACTGTTTTCAAAACTCAGCCAAGTTTATTTTACTGTAACACTTTAAATGATATTTCCGACAATATTTTTGGGCTGAGCGTCATGTTTTACTGTTGCCCGCGGGGCTTATGTGATTTCTGACTGAGTAAGGCCGAGGGCTTGTGTTGTGAGGATACTTTTGGATCGGGCTGCACGCCGCAGCAGTGAGATACTGATTTGATTGTGAGGCCGAGGGCCGGAGATATGTACGCCACGAGATGGCTTGATATTGCGCTTGGGCCGTAAGGGGCCCCTCCCGGAGTCTGCACACCCCTAGTGAGCGCCGTCGACGACAAATGGATTGGGCTGCACGCCGCAGCGATATATGGATCGGGCTGCATGCCGCAGCGGTACTGGTATTGTTCTATGTGTTTACTTTGTTTCATTTGTCTGCCATTATCTGTTGTCTGTGCTACTTCATGAAATACCTACCTGATTGCTTGGCATTATCTGAAAACTGAGTGTTGTGCCCGAGGGGCGAGTTTCTGTGTTTATCTGCACTATTGTTTTGCATTCAATTGCGTAACCGCTGAAAAAGTTATTTCCAAAAGAGGTTTAAACTGAGCCAAGATGTTTTTCTAAGGATTTCACAGCTTCACTGTTTTCTAAAGAGGGTTTTACACTGCTCTATACAGCATGATGATTTGCCTTACGTGATTTTTTACTGCTCAGTTGTTATTTACCTTTATTACTCACTGAGTTGGAGTACTCACTTACTCCCTGCACCTTGTGTGCAGATGCAAGTATTTATTCACCCGGTAGCGGGTTTTGGCATATTGGAGGCAGAGCTATAGGAGTTTAGCGAGGTGACTGCCAGCGTTCGCAGCACCGCTTCTCTCTCTGTTGTTCATTATTTCTGTTCAGTGTATTTTTAGACCTTGTAGTTGTATTTACCCTCTTATAGATGCTCATGACTTATGACACCCCGATTAGGGCTGTGTTGGGTTGTACTTCCGCTATTTAATATTATTAAATCATATTTAGACTGCTTATTCATGTTTAACTATTTTTGAAAAGGCGATATGGGTTAGTTGGCTGGCCTTGTCTTCACGAGAGGCGCCATCACGACCAGAGCGGGGATTTGGGTCGTGACAGTTATACTTCAGGCCTTAAATGAAAAAGATTCAACTGACAAGAAATATAAAGCAAGAACATATCTAGTATTCAGTGTCTTCTTGCTTTGTGTCGGAAACGAATAAGACCATCCAATAAAAGATGATTTGATTTTTCCTGAACACTTGGTTATCAATCCCAATGGTAAAGTACTGCATTTAATAAGTGAAATATTTCTATCACTAGATTAAAACGTAATTTGTACAAATCGCATGATAGAATTAAAAAGATATCTTAGCTAGCAAAAATGAATATGTAGATCAACTAAATAAAGGGTTGATTGCAAAATTTTAATATAAAAATAAAATATTTTTTAGCTCTTTGACTCAACAGGAAATGATACCAATAATTACTACCAAGAAGAATACTTAAATTCTTTCATACCAAATGGCTTTCTACCATACATGTTTGTTGTCAAGTTTATTATATCTTACGTATGTTAGTGTCACCACATGTATAATATGCTAAGTTAAAATTGATCTTCCATTGTATATAGGTTTATTTTGAAAAAAATTATGTCTGTCATGCTACTGAAAAAATTAGATATGCCGAATAGCTTATGTAATAGCACACATATGGTATATAGAAATTTTGACAATAACATCATACATGCAAAAATTATGATATTGGAAAAATGTGCTTCTAAGTATATTCTTATCCCTGAATTCAACTTTCGTCTCTCGAAACTAAGGTATCCTTTTAAATTTGTGTGAAAATATTTTTTAGTATGTTTATGTTTTGCAAATATAACAAATAAAACACAAGGACAAATATCCTAAATATTAGGACTATATTTATCATGTTTTCTTGCACGAAAAGCTGTATGTTGCATGTCACGACCCAACTTCACTACAGGTCGTGATGGCGCCCAACACCGTAATCAGGCAAGCCAACGCGGAAATATTAGTGAGTTCTCGTTTTACTTTACTAAAACAGTTGCAACAATTTCTTAATTTGAATTTAAAATAAGTGATAATTAGCAACGTACAATAATAGTTATACAACCTAAAAGAATAGTCTATTATTGCGTGTGCCAAGACCTGGTGTCACAAGTATATGGGCATCTAGTAGAATATATAAAAGAGTAAATATATCCTACTGTCTGAAATAGAAAAGACAGCTAAAAGCAAAGAGAGACTCCATCATGTTGCTGAACAGCATAGGAAGGGAGCAGCTCACCGTGGAATCTCGGTCTACGATCAAGAATACGGACCAGACTGGTAGCCAGATGTACTTGCCTCAGATCCTGTACAATTAAGTACAGAAGCGTAGTATGAGTACATAAACAACATGTACCCAGCAAGTATCCAGTCTAACCTCGAAGAAGTAGTGATGAGGGGTCGACTGGACACTTACTAAGGTCAATACCAATAATGATTTAAGATTTCACTAAACATGGATAACATGGACATAATAACAATGCTTAGAGTTTACAGAGATCAGTATATCATTTCAGTCATGTTTTATAATAATTTCACTTCAAGGCATCTAACAGAGTAGGTCATGAATAAGATTTCACATAGATATCATGCGCACGTCATGCGGAGGTCGTACGGCCCGGTCCAACATAAAAAGAAACTGTGCACTGCCAGAGGGTCGAATGGCGCGAACCATAGATGCATCTATTTCTACGGAGGCGATCGGCCCGATTCACAAATATCAATTATCATCAAGAAAGCACACATGAAGCGCATTCATAGTCAAATAAGATCATACGAGTCATCAAGTAAGTGCATACGTTCACATATATTTATTTTCAATCCCTAACATATCCTAAGTGATCTCATTAACATGAAAGGATATACACGTTTGCAAATATGGTATAATACGAGCCCTAAACTACCCGGACAATTAACATAATAGTAGCTACACACGGACTCTCATCACCTCGTGCGTACGTAGCCCCCACAATTAGGAGCACATAATTAATTAACTCACCTATGGGGACAATTCCCTCTTACAAGGTTAGAAAGGAGACTCACCTCGCTCCAAAGCGTACTTTCCGGTCCAAGCTTATGTCACGACCCAAAATCCACTAAGGGTCGTGATGGCGCCGGACACCGCTGTCAGGCAAGCCAACCAAATTACTTAATTAAATTCTCGTTATAAATATTTCTGAAATCTCTTCTTTTATACGTTTAAACTATACATAGTAAATTTCACTGAATAACAAAAAAAATTTTTTAACAACTTTTAAAATTCAAAATAAATCTATAGACATCCCCAGAACCCGGTGTCACAAGTACATGAGTAATTTCTAAGAAAATCGAATAAAGTACAACAGCTGTCTGGAATACAATTGGACAGAAAATAAATAGAATCCTGATAGAGACTATACTAGCTGCGGGTCGCCTCGAGGAAATACAGTTCACCTAGTCTCCGTGTCAACCATGCTGCTACGCCCACTAGGCCACTAGAGGTGCATGTGCCTGTGCCACAAAAATGCACAGAAGTGTAGTATGAGTACAAAAACAACGTGTACTCAGAAAGTATCCCGCCTAATCTCGAAGAAGTAGAAACGAGATGGCAACTTCGACACTTACTAAAGGTCCAGTAATAATGTTATTAATGCGATGACTCACGGATTTATTAAGAACAACAGTAAAATTTAAATGAGTCACTAAACAGGTGAAACCAATAGAATTCTTCGCAGAAGCTTCGCTAATCATGCGATTGCCGATCTGCTCACTGGAGATAACTCACCTGTGGGATTTACGTGCCGACGTCTTCCAACGCTGCTACACTGGGTGCAATCCCTACGACATTAATGACCCATCCTGAGTCCAAGCTCACTCTCTAGCTGCACAAGTCCATTCACCTCTCGTGGACATCAATTAAGTGTGCGACAACATCCTTCCAATTCAAAGTCAGGTCGTATCCTTCTTTATTTCAAGCAGCTCCTTTCCGTTAGATCAAATCTCCTGCCGCATAATAGCCAACACTTCAAATAAATCCGTAGGCCCAAATCACCAATCACAAAAATTCCCAAATCACCCCAAACTCTCCCACTTTGGCGAAACTCACCTCTTTAGTCGACTACTCGACCTTTGCTTCTTATACCTAGCCTTCTAGAAATTTTAACCACCGCCTGACACTCCCCACATGTCCTTCCTTATCCTTTGCTGCTCAGTTGTTGCCTTAAATAAAATCTATCTTCATGGCACTTGAACCCACAACTGCTGCTAACTTTAAACCTTTCCGAAGATCATCTTTCTCAAAACCGTCGACATTAGAAACATTGATTCAATTCTGAACTACCGCACCCTATGATATCTGACAGCCGCATCTTCAATACTATTTCATAATAGCTTACCCCGAAGGCGAATTGTAGAAGATCATAACACCGGCGAATTTATCATGTTCAATTAGGACAACGACACCTCAACATAGAAGAAAACTCCACCACGCTCGCAAATACCAAGTCTTATTACTCCACCAGCCCATCTGACCATTCTTAGTCCGATTGCCTTTCCCCTGCCTGGAATAAAATATCGAATCTCTAGATCATGCACTAAGTAAACCTCCATTCAAGTCATTCACTTCCCCGACACGTAGGCAACCGTCCCACCATCATATCAATACCGCAGAACAATCGTTCATAGCATTTCGGCAATTGTGCCTAGGCTCAGAGCTCTCAGAAGCACCGCTACTGAGCCGAAACGACAGAATATCCTTTCACAAGGCGGCGATAATAGCCCAGACAACTATGCAGGGAGAAGCATCCCGCACCACATCGGTAGTACCATTACAATTCTTCAATTCTCGATTTATAACAGGCGGTCCGCGTCACGTAGAATTGGGTAGGAAGGAAAAAAGGGCACAAGCCTCCAGGAATCAAATCGCACGATGAGGAATCAAGAAGGGAAGTACACCTAACAATCCTGCAGCCTCCCGAAGATAAGTACAGACGCCTCCGTACCGATCCGCGAGACTCTACTAGACTTGCTCATGACTCGTGAGACCTACGGGAACCTAGTGCTCTGATACCATGTTGTCACGACCAAAAATCCACTAAGGGTCGTGATGGCGCCAGACACCGCTGTCAGGCAAGCCAACCAAATTACTTAACTAAATTCTCGTTTTAAATATTTCTGAAATCTCTTCTTTTATACGTTTAAACTATACATAGTAAATTTCACTGAATAAGAAATGAAACTTTTAACAACTTTTAAAATTCAGAATAAATCTATAGACATCCCCAGAACCCGGTGTCACAAGTGCATGCGCAATTTCTAAGAAAATCGAATAAAGTACAACAACTGTCCGGAATACAATTGGACAGAAAATAAATAGAATCCTGATAGAGACTATACTAGTTGCGGGTCGCCTCGAGGAAATACAGCTCACCTAGTCTCCGTGTCAACCATGCTGCTACGCCCACTAGACCACTAGAGGTGCATGTGCCTGTGCAACAAAAATGTACATAAGTGTAGTATGAGTACAAAAACAACGTGAACTCAGTAAGTATCCCGCCTAATCTCTAAGAAGTAGAGACGAGATGGCAACTTCGACACTTACTAAAAGTCCAGTAATAATATTATTAATGCAACGACTCACGGATTTATTAAGAACAATAGTAAAATTTAAATGAGTCACTAAACAGGTGAAAGTTCCTTTTTTATTTAAAGTCTCCGGATTCATAATCCATTAATTAATAATTATCTCGGGGAGAGCAGATATTAGTATCAACAAATATCAAGGCAAGCAATACAAGCACGCGCAACTCATGCCGAGGTCGTACGCCCCGATCCAACAATATTTAAACTTTGCACTGCCAGAGGGTCGAATGGCGCGAACCATAGATGCATCTATTACCCCGCTCGTGAATCATACATGCAACGCGGTCAAATATAAATAAACACGACAATCAGTAAATCATGAATTTATCAGGGAACAATTATCCAAGGAGAAGCCAAATTCTCTTTTAACAATTAAAGAAAATGAAGTTTAATCTTCTTAGAAATTCATTTACCAATTCGATAGGATTTAAGAAATTCAATTGTCAATAAGATCATAGATATTCCAAGTATAGCATGTTTTTTGGGTCCTAGACTACCCGGACTTACATATATTAGTAGCTACGCACGGACTCTCGAGCCCCCAAAAATAGGAGCACATAACCAATTATTTCACCTATAGGGACAATTCCCTCTTATAAGGTTAGAAAGGAGACTCACCTCGCTCCGAAGATCCATAACTGGCATTCCACGCCCTTCCGAAGACTTGAATCGATGCTAAATGCTCCAAAACTAGCCAATGATTATGCAAATCCATTAATATATGATAAGCTACTTGTATTAATCCAATTTATAACAATTCCTAACCCCAATCGAAAAGTTGACAAAAATGCCCTCGGGCCCACGTGCCCGGTTCCGAATTTTTTTGAAGAATAAGTTTACCTATAGCCTCACGAACTCAAATATATAATTTATGCTCAATTTCATATCCAAAATCGTTGTCAAATTCCAGGAATATCAATTTTCTAGGTTCTCCTCAAACCCCCAAATTTCTACCAATTTACATGCTAAAATCCATACAAAATCAATGTATTTAACTCAAGATAGGTGGGGATAGCTTACCTTATCGTTGATGATGAAAATCCCCTCTTGAAACCCTCCAAGAATCGCCCAAGCCAAGAAAATATGAGAGTAAATGGCCAAATCGCGATTTTTAAAACACTCTCTGCCTCCAACACTTTCTGCACCTGCGGTCACTTGACCGCTTCTGCGGCTCCGCAGGTGCGAGACAAATTGCCGCTTCTGCGGTCCGGGGCTCCCCAGTCCATTCCGCTTCTGCGCCCTCTCTTCCGCAGATGCAGTCCCGCATCTGCGGCAAAACGACCACATCTGCGGTCCCAGCTCTCTTCCGCCAATTTCGCATCTGCGACCATAGGGCCGTTTCTGCGGCTCCGCACCCGCGGCCCTAGTCTCGCAGGTGCGGTTACACCAGCAACCAGCAACTTCAGCTCTTCTTCAAACTCCGAATTCGATCCGTTAACCACCTAGAATCCACCCGAGGCCCCCGGGACCCCAACCAATCATACCACCCAATCCCAAAACACATTACGAACTTGCTCGAGGCCTCAAATCTTATCAAATAACGCTAAAACCACGAATCGACCTCCAATCCAAGCTTTATGAACTTTAGAATTTCAAACTTCTACTTTCGATGTTTAAACCTATCAAATCACGTCCGATTGACTTCAAATTTTGCGCACAAGTCATATATCGACATTACGGACCTACTCCAACTTTCGGAATCGGATTCCGACCCCGATATCAAAAAGTCCACCTCCGGTCAAACCTCTCAAAAACCTTCAAATTTCTATCCTTAGCCAAATGGCTCCAAAATGCTCCACGGACATCCGAATTCACTTCCGACCGCGCTCCCAACTCCAGAATCACCATACGGAGCTACTCCCAGACTCGGAATCCCAAACGGATATCGATAACACTGAAATGCACTTCAACCCACACTTATGAAATTTCTTCCAAAATGCTAACTTCTAAAATAGGCGCCAAAATGCTCCAGGGTCACCCAAAACCCGATCCGGGCATACGCCCAAGTCCAAAATCATCATACGAACCTGCCGGAACCTTCAGATCCCGATTCCGAGGTCGTTTACTCTGAAATCCAATCCTAGTCAATTCTCTCAACTTAAAGCTTCCGAAATGAGAATTTCCTCTCCAAGTCAACTCCGAACTTCCTGAAATTTAATTCCAACCACGCGTACAAGTCGTAATACCTGAAATAGAGCTGTTGGCCTCAAACTGCTGAATGGCGCGCTAGGGCTCAAAACGACCGGTCGGGTCGTTACAACTTAAGCCCAAACCCTCAATTTGGTTCCAAACACTCCAAAACTATCCAAATAGAATAGAAACCAATCAATATAGGCTTAATAGTTCATATCCCAACCATTAGGGCGATTCCCCAATCCAAATTACAAGATTCCTAAAATTCGACCCCGGGCCCACGTGCCCGGATTCCGAAAATTTTTGAAGAAAGTTGTTACCCATAACCTAAGGATCAATAATATATAATTTCTATTTCATTCCATAATAAATTTCGTGGTTAAATCTTATTTTTTATCAAACCCTAGGTTTTACTCAAATCCCATGATTTTACTAATTTTTGTGTGTTAATCTACCCAAAACCCAAGTATTAAACTCACATTAAGTAGAAATAACTTACCTCACAATGCTAGGTTGAAATCACCTCTTTGAAAGCTCCCAAATCGCCCAAGTGTAGAAGTGAAATGAAATAAATGGCCTAAGTCCCATTTTTAAAAGCTGTGTCCAGGCCTCTGATGTCGCAAATGCGACATCAGGTTCGTAAATGCGAAGTCGCAATTGCGACAAAAGGATAGCATATGCGAAATGGGCCTCCCCCTGCCTTGATCGCAAATGCGATAGTGGGGTCGCAAATGCGGACCCTGCTGGGTTCGCAAATGCGAAGAAAACATCGCAAATGCGACCATTGCCCCCAGCTTGGCTTCGTCGCAAATGCGAGGTTCGCAATTGCGAACATTTCCTCGCATTTCCGAGACCTGCAACATTTCCCAGAAACACCAGAAAACTGGGGTGTTTTTCACCCCCAACCCATGCTCGAAACTCACCCGAGCCCTCAGGGCTCCACTCCGAATACCCACACAAGTCCAACAACATTGTACAAACTTGCTCGAGCGATCAAATAGACGAAATAACATCTAAAACTACGGATTCAACTCCAAAATGCATGAAATCCATAAGAACATTCAAAATTCCTATTATTACAACCGGACGTCCGAATCACGTCAAATCAGTCCCGTTTCTCACCAAATTTTACAGACAAGACTTAAATATTATATTGGACCTGTACCGGGATCCAGAACTAACATACGGGCCTGATACCAACATGATCAAACATTATTCAATTCTTTAAATCCTTAGAATTTTAGTTTAACAATTTTTAACAAAAAATTCATTACTCGGGCTAGGGATGTAACGACCCAACCGGTCGTTTTGAGCTTTTGTACTTTGATCGCCAGTTCTTGGGCATGACTTGCCCCGTGTTATGCATTATGACTAATGTATCGTTGGTTTTGGTTTCCAGGAAAATTTGGAATGAATTTGAAAGAAACAGTCTCAGTTGAAAGCTTTGAATTTGAAAGGTTTGACCAAGAGTTGACTTATTTGTATATGAGCTCGGATCGGAGTTTTTATGATTTGGTTAGCTTCGCTGGGTGATTTATGACTTAGGAGCGTGATCGGAATTGGTTTTGGAAGTCCGGTGTAGAATTAGGCTTGAATTGGCGAAGTTAGTATTTTGGCGATTTCCGGTTGATAGGTGAGATTTTGATCCGAGGGTCGGAATGGAATTCCGAGAGATGCAGTAGCTTCGTTGGGTGATTTGGGATGTGTGTGCAAAATTTTAGGTCATTCGGAGGTGATTTGGTTGGGTTTTTGATCGAATGCGTGTTTCGGAAGTTTTTGAAGAACTTAGGCTTGAATTCGATGAGAAATGATGGTTTTAGTGTTGTTTGATGTGTTTCATGATTGGAACAAGTTTGGGTGATGTTTTAGGATGTGTTGGTGCTTTTGGTTGAGGTCTCGGGGGCCTTGGGTGAGTTTCGGGTGGTCAATCGGACCATTTTCTAAGTTGAAAAGTTGCAGATTTTCAGTTTAGGTGTTGCAGGCATTTAAGCCTTTGCGATCGCGTGGGGTATATCGCGATCGCATAGAAGGATTTTTGGCAGGCCAATTAATACTCTTCGCGTTCACGTTATTTGGTTCGCGATCGCGGAAGGTCGGTCAGTGGTGCTTCGCGTTCGCGGAGTGGAGTTCGCGATCGCGTATTAGTGATTGAAGGTCTAGTAAAGTTGTTCATCGCGTTCGCAGGGATGGCATCGCGTTCGCGTAAGTTCAGAGGCCCAAAGCATCGCGTTCGCGGGTGTGCGGCCTCGTTCGCGTAGGGGTTATTTTGGTCAAGGAAAATTTGTGCATCGCGAACGCGGGGGTTTGACCGCGTTCGGTAGAAGGGATTCCAGAACCTGGGCAGAATGTTTTAAGTCACTTCATCCGCGATTTTGGGTCATTTTTCCTCCATGGTTGATCATTTTGAGAGCTTCTTGGTGGAGATTAAAGAGGGATTCAAGGGGAATCGATTGGAGGTAAGATTTTTGAACTTAAAACTCATTTTTATTGTGTAATCTACCTAGAAATTCATGGAACATAAGCAAAAATGGAAGAAACTAGGGCTTGGGATTTTGAAATTTGATTTGGGGATTTGAAGGATCAATCGGGGTCGGATTTGAGAACTTTTGATATGTATGAACTCGTGAGGAGATAAGGAACGTATTGATGTGAAAATTTCTGAGTTTCGAGAAGTGGGCCTGGGGCTCGGGTTTTGCTAATTTCGAGATTTTTGATATTTTTCGATTATTTTTGCTTGGGCTTTGTTCCCTTAGCATATTGTGACGTATTCGTTCTAGTTTTGGATACATTCGACGCGCGTGGAGGCCGATTTGAGGGGCAAAGGCGTCGCGAGCTAGAGATTTCGCTGGTTCGAGGTGAGTAATGATTGTAAATAATATCCTGAGGGTTTGAAACCCCTGATTGCACACCGTAGTGCTATATTGAGGTGACTTGCACGCCGGATAGCGAGCGTGGGGTAGAGCACCGTTGAGGGATTGTGACTTGGTCCGTCCCGATTGATGATTTTACCGCGTATTTGACTGAAACTTATTTGTTATTATCAGGATTTGCGCTGATTGTCATATTTGGGCTTCGTGCCAATAATCTGAATCCTTCGGGGATTTTTATCACTGTTTCCTCACTATTTTGATATACTACTTGAACTCAGTCCTGTTGATTATACTGTTTTACAAACTCAGCCGCTTTAATTGAACTTTGAGACTTAAATGATAATTCCACCGTTGTTTGGGCTGAGCACTACTATTTTATTGATGCCCGAGGGGCTTATGATTTTTTCTGGACTGAGTGAGGCCGAGGGCCATATGTGAGGATATGTTGAGTGATGTGAGGAGGCTTCCAGGCCTCGTGAGTGATGTGAGGAGGCTTTTAGGCCTTGTGAGTGATGTGAGGAGGCTTTCAGGTCTTGTGAGTGATGTGAGGAGGCTTTCAGGCCTTATGAGTGATGTGAGAAGGCTTTCAGGCCTTATGTTATATGCCACGAGGTGGCTCGATATTGCGCTTGGGCCGTATGGGGCCCCTCCCGGAGTCTGCACACCCCCAGTGAGCATCGTCGATGATATATGGATCGGGCTGCACGGCGCAGCGAGATAAGGATCGGGCTGCACGGCGCAGCGAGATAAGGATCGGGCTGCACGCCGCAGCGGTTACTATATGATACTGTTCTGAGAGTGATCTGAGAGAGAGAGCCCGAGGGGCTGAGAGTGTTTCTCAGAGTGAGCCCGAGGGGCTGGTACTGTTTTGAGATATTTCCCGAGGGGCGAACTTTTATGTGCTCATCTTGCATAATTACTTACCTTTTTACCTGTTATACTGCGGTATTTGTGCCCGAGGGGCGGATTTTTTTGTGCTTATCAGCACTAACTATTTTGAAATCGTTTCGTAACTGTTGAAAAGATCATTTTCAAAGAGATTTAAACTGAGCCAATATATTTCTAAAGATTCCACAGCTTCACTGTTTTCTCAAAGGATTGTACCCTGCTTCTATACAGCATGTTGGTTGCTTTACGTGATTTCTTACTGCTCAGTTGTTATTTACCTTTATTACTCACTGAGTTGGAGTACTCACTTTACTCCCTGCACCTCGTGTGCAGTTACAGGTATTTATTCACTCGGTAGCGGGTATTGGCTGTTTGGAGGCAGAGCTGTAATAGTTTAGCGAGGTGACTGCCAGCGTTCGCAGCATCGTATCTTTCTATGTTGTTCATTATTCCTGTTCAGTGTATTTCTAGCCTTGTAAATGTAATTACATTCTTATAGATGCTCGTGACTTGTGACACCCCGATTAGGGCTGTGTTGGGTTGTATTTTCGCTATTTAATACTATTAAGTCATATTTAAGCTGTTTATTTATGTTTAACTATTTTTGAAAAGACGGATTGGGCTAGTTGGCTGGCCTCGTCTTCACGAGAGGCGCCATCACGACCAGTGCGGGGTTTGGGTCGTGACAAGTTGGTATCGGAGCCTAGGTTACTAGGTCTCACGAGTCATGAGCAGGTTTAGTGGAGTCTCGCTGATCGGTACGGAGACGTCTGTATTTATCCTCGAGAGGCTGCAGAAACTTTAGGAAAACTTCATATTCTTGAATTCTTATCGTGCGTTATTGATTCAGCTTGAAGGGTAACTCTTGAAATTCCTTCCACGCGTTCGTAAGTGCGCATGAGCGCTCAATATCAGATATACCTTGATGGCTTGTGATTCCCCGATCAAGGGGCGAGATATGATCTCTGTGAGTTTGATGTTGGGCCAGTCTGGAGGACATGAGGTCGGATCTTTGCCTATGTCTTGAGCACCGATGTGTTGACTGTGTGAATAAGTGTTTTGAACTTATATGTTCGGTATTTTCCTTATTAGTGGAAGTGACAGCTCGGTAGCTATGTAAAGATTGTATTAGTACTGCCAGATGTATCTACGTGACTTGGAAGTGATGAGGAAGGTCTGCTGGATGATAGATGAACTATTAAGTGTATGATTTCCATTGTGATTGGATGTGTAGCTCCGAGTTATGGGCGCGTGAAGAATCTTTCGTGTCTCCTAGTTGGGAGTGAAGTAAATTTAATGTTGCGGTATGAGTTCAGGCTTAGGGAGACTAAGGGGATGTGTAATGTGTATGACGGTGGGAGGTATACGGAAATGTTATATTGAGGCGAGCAAGTGGGCTATCTCCTGCGGAGTGTTCTGAAGTGGTGTGATCCTTATGTGTATGTTGGAAGATCTCATGTGTAAGTGAAAAGTATGTGCTGAAATTTGGAATTTCGGGTCGCTGAAGAGAGTGGGCTTAATTGTTGCGGGAATGAATGAGAGAATTGCAGAAGAGTTACAGTACGGGATGATATGTGTTTTCACAACTTATAAATGATTTGAGTTTAATCTCACTATGTTATTGTGGCATCAATAGAGTAAAAGTGTTATGAGTTATTGAGGGTATTTTTGATCCATGGCTTCGAACCAAGTGGGGGAGTCTGCTGTGAGTAGTTGATTGCACGGTTAGGTGCTATGCTGGTTCCAGTTTGAGGCGTGCGGGTGAATCAGTTATGGCTTGTGGGAATTGAGACCGAGGATGTTGACACAAGTTATATTATGCTTCATAGGGTAAGGAAATCACAGGATGTCTTAAGTTGTTGTTGGTAGAGAATGCTCAGTGCATAGAGCGGTAAGTTGCTTAGAATGAGGATTTCATTTTGCGGTATCGGAGTGCCAATGAGGCACGGGTGGTTCTGTTCGTTAGGTCAGGCAACTTGCAGTTTGAATAAGAGTGAATGACTTTCGAGAATGGTCCTAATGTGTTCAAGATTCTGCAGGAAACAATCGGGTATTTTGAAGTGGCATGCGTGGTTAGAAACTGTGTTTTCATTGGAAGAGGTTCAGATTTGTGGTATTTCTATGTTAATTATGGGGTTCTATGTATCAATATCAGGAAAGTAAAGGTAACGGATTCAGATTCGCAGAAGGTTCTTCAGATTAAAGTATTCGGGAGCGTGATGTTTCTGGCAATATTTAAGAGAGTAATTCAGCGGCTTATGGGTCCTAGACAATGTGGTCTTGTGCTTGGGTCTCGTGTAGTGAGCCTGGGATTGAGGGATTGTGGTACTACAGCAAGAGGGAGCATCAAGTTGAAAATGAATCAGAAGGGAAATTCAGATAAATGGAATGGTGGATAGTACACCGAATCGGTATGGTAAGGATATGATCAATTCTTTGTATGTGTTCGAGGTAATGGGTTCTTACAGGTATTTTGCAACAATGCCCATGGGCTTTGATGACTTTCTTAGCTTGGTCTAGTTAGAAGGATTCAGTCCTGGCAGTTTAATTTGTGCAAATGGAATTGGGAGAGTTCTTGTTGATTTCTACCATGGCTGGAGCGGTGCATTTTCTACGAATATGAGAGGTATGGGATGTGTAATGATTTATCTTCTAGATGAGATAAATGGAAGTTCTTGGCTAATTGAGTGCGTAGATGTTTGTGTCTTGGAAGGGAGATAAAAGTTTTCCTGTTATCCTTGGATGTGTGGTATATGCGGTATGTTGAGGAGGATCGAGATTTGCGTGTATGAGGTTTCAGTTCAGTTATGAAGGGAAGTTCATAACACTCTTAGGCAACGGGTAGCCTCAGATGATTAAGGAAATGGTATTGTTATTTGGAAGTGATTTGACGAGAGTATAGGTTTCAGAAAAAGGGTAATGTGATTAAGTTGATAGCACCTCGGTAGTATTGCGGCACTTCTTTATTGGGTTTAGACTGGTTGTCTCCGTGTTGGGTTATTCAGAACTATTGCGCTATGGGCTATGTCGGAATGCCACGGGTTGAGTGGCGAGGTGTGTCGGAGTATATCCTGGTAGAGTGGTTTTATATTACGAAGACCCAGCGGACGACTGGGAAGGATTGTCCTTCTTACTTGGGCTCTTGTGATGAGTGTTTGTGTTGAGGCTCCTTATATTGATTCAGTTCCGGTGTTGAGGGACTTTTCAGATGTGTTTCTTGTGGCCGGGCATGTCGCCGGGCGAGGTTGTGGATTTCGGTATTGATTGGGTGTCGGGCACCGTATCGTATGGCACCGGCAGAGTTAAGGAGTTGAGGGGACAGCTTCGGGATTTCCTTAATAAGGAGTTCGTTGGTAGGCCAATGCGGACGGTGTTCTACCTTGAGTCGGCTCAGTTGGCTCCGAATTGCATTGTTGAGGGAAGTGTCGATTCGACTGTTGTTGAGCTTATTAATAATCTGGTGAGATCAATGAATTACCTTTCTGTGTTGCGAGGTGTTGTGATTTGTTGGTTATGGGCACATATGGTGCGGTTCATTTAGGGTCTCCTAGTGGAAGTCGAGCGGGAAAGTAATTGGGTGTTGCTCGGTGAATGGCGTATCGGTCATGTCATATCGGGTTTGCGTGGTATATGTTATTTGTTGCACCGTGGGTGTAATGATTTGCTTGGGTTCCAGACATCAAATTGTGCGTGACTGTCGATTTTTGAGCATAATGACTCGAGGTGTTTCATGTGTAACAGTGTTTGGATAGGATCACACATTGTAGCGAGGCTACGTGGAAATAAGACCTTTCGGGGTAGATCCATGTGTTCTATTTCTATGATGTGAGACGGGGTCTCAGCTTTGTGTTGTGATGGTACTGATGAGCTTGAGTTACAGCTCCTTCGTCTGGGGTCATTTTCTTGATTTGAGGATATTCAGACCGTTTCTTATTGGTGCACGAATTATGTAAGTTGTGGCTTAGGCCTGTATTGATGTGTCATGTCATCAGAGAGGTGTGTTGGATTCGAGGTGATCGTTGGGGTCATTAATGAATACGAACGGATTTGATTTCAGCTTGTTGGAAGGATAATATCGAGGTTCGGCTCGGAAATCTGCTGTGGTATTAGCCAAAAAGGGAAGTGACTTCATGAATGGTTGACCTGAGAGATGGTTACGGTTTATTGCATGTTTCATTTATCATTAGCAGTATATAGAAGTGTTGGAATAAGACCTTAGTTGATAAGAGGTTTTCTACCGGTATTCAGGTGTTGTGTGCAGCTGCTGTGAATAGAAGTTATCGTTTCGAGTGTTTGAGTTATGTGGTATGTCATATAATTGCACCTGAGGTTACAGGTATGGGTTATTACAGCTGGTTCGGGCTTATTCTGAATATAGATGTGAGGTTTTGATCGTAATGATGATTTCAGAAGTGAAAGTGTGGTTCTATGGTTTATGGACTAGGCTGGATTGTGTGATTTTAGTTAAAATGTGTTATTGGATTTTCAGTTTAGGTGTTGCAGGCATTTAAGCCTTTGCGATCGTGTGGGGTATATCGCGATCGCATAGAAGGATTTTTGGCAGGCCAGTTAATACTCTTCGCGTTCACGTTATTTGGTTCGCGATCGCGGAAGGTCGGTCAGTGGTGCTTCGCGTTCGCGGAGTGGAGTTCGCGATCGCGTATTAGTGATTGAAGGTCTAGTAAAGTTGTTCATCGCGTTCGCAGGGATGGCATCGCGTTCGCATAAGTTCAGAGGCCCAAAGCATCGCGTTCGTGGGTGTGCGGCCTCGTTCGCGTAGGGGTTATTTTGGTCAAGGAAAATTTGTGCATCGCGAACGCGGGGGTTTGACCGCGTTCGCGTAGAAGGGATTCCAGAACCTGGGCAGAATATTTTAAGTCACTTCATCCGCGATTTTGGGTCATTTTTCCTCCATGGTTGATCATTTTGAGAGCTTCTTAGTGGAGATTAAAGAGGGAGTCAAGAGGAATCGATAGGATGTAAGATTTTTGAACTTAAAACGCGTCTTTATTGTGTAATCTTCCTAGAAATTCATGGAACTTAAGCAAAATGGAAGAAACTAGGGCTTGGGATTTTGTAATTTGATTTGGGGATTTGAAGGACCAATTGGGGTCGGATTTGAGAACTTTTGGTATGTATGAACTCGTGAGGAGATAAGCAACGTATTGATGTAAAAATTTCTGAGTTTCGAGGAGTGGACCCGGGGCTCGGGTTTTGCTAATTTCGGGATTTTTGATATTTTTCGATTGTTTTCGCTTGGGCTTTGTTCCCTTAGCATATTGTGACGTATTCGTTCTGGTTTTGGATACATTCGACGCGCGTGGAGGCCAATTTGAGGGGCAAAGGCGTCACGAGCTAGAGATTTCGCCGGTTCGAGGTGAGTAATGATTGTAAATAATATCCTGAGGGTTTGAAACCCCGGATTGCACACCATAGTGCTATATTGAGGTGACTTGCACGCCGGATAGCGAGCGTGGGGTAGAGCACCGTTGAGGGATTGTGACTTGGTCCGTCCCGATTGATGATTTTACCGCGTATTTGACTGAAACTTATTTGTTATTATCAGGATTTGGGCTGATTGCCATATTTGGGCTTCGTGCCAATTATCTGAACCCTTCGGGGATTTTTATCACTGTTTCCTCAGTATTTTGATATACTACTTGAACTCAGTCCTGTTGATTATACTGTTTTACAAACTCAGCCGCTTTAATTGAACTTTGAGACTTAAATGATATTTCCATTGTTGTTTGGGCTGAGCGCTACTATTTTATTGATGCCCGAGGGGCTTATGATGTTTTCTGGACTGAGTGAGGCCGAGGGCCATATGTGAGGATATGTTGAGTGATGTGAGGAGGCTTCCAGGCCTCGTGAGTGATATGAGGAGGCTTTCAGGCCTTGTGAGTGATGTGAGGAGGCTTGCAGGCCTTGTGAGTGATGTGAGGAGGCTTTCAGGCCTTATGAGTGATGTGAGAAGGCTTTCAGGCCTTATGTTATATGCCACGAGATGGCTTGATATTGCGCTTGAGCCGTAAGGGGGCCCTCCCGGAGTCTGCACACCCCTAGTGAGCGTCGTCAATGATATATGGATGGGGCTGCACGCCACAGCGAGATGAGGATCGGGCTGCACGCCGCAGCGGTTACTATATGATACTGTTCTGAGAGTAGTCTGAGAGAGAGAGCCCGAGGGGCTGAGAGTGTTTCTGAGAGTGAGCCAGAGGGGGTGGTACTGTTTGAGATATTGCCCGAGGGGCGAACTTTTATGTGCTCATCTTGCATAATTACTTGCCTTTTTACCTGTTATACTGCGGTATTTGTGCCCGAGGGGCAGATTTTTTTGTGCTTATCAGCACTAACTGTTTTGAAATCATTTCGTAACTGTTGAAAAGATCATTTTCAAAGAGATTTATATATTTCTAAAGATTTCACAGCTTCACTGTTTTCTCAAAGGATTGTACCCTGCTTCTATACAGCATGTTGGTTGCTTTACGTGATTTCTTACTGCTCAGTTGTTATTTACCTTTATTACTCACTGATTTGGAGTACTCACTTTACTCCCTGCACCTCGTGTGCAGTTGCAGGTATTTATTCACCCGGTAGCGGGTATTGGCTGTTTGGAGGCAGAGCTGTAATAGTTTAGCGAGGTGACTGCCAGCGTTCGCAGCACCGTATCTTTCTATGTTGTTCATTATTCCTGTTCAGTGTATTTCTAGACTTGTAAATGTAATTACATTCTTATAGATGTTCGTGACTTGTGACACCCCGATTAGGGCTGTGTTGGGTTGTATTTTCGCTATTTAATACTATTAAGTCATATTTAAGCTGTTTATTTATGTTTAACTATTTTTGAAAAGACGGATTGGGCTAGTTGGCTGGCCTCGTCTTCACGAGAGGCGCCATCACGACCAGTGCGGGGTTTGGTTCGTGACAAGGGACCTCGGAATTCGATTCCGGGCATACGCCCAGGTCCCATATTTTCCTACGGACCCTCCGGGACAGTCAAAATGCAAGTCCGGGTCCGTTTACTAAAGATATTTACCAAAGTCAAACTTGGCCTTTTAAGCCAACCTTAAGGAACTAAGTGTTCCGATTTCAATCCAAACTCTTCCAAATCCCGAACCAACTATTCCCGCAAGTTGTAGATCAGTTAAAGCAAGTACGAAAAGTCTTATTTAGGGGAACGAGGTTCTAGAAAGTAAAACGACCAGTCGGGTCGTTACGTTGCACTTTCAAGAGGGATAGGATATCAAGATCGACAACAAGAGT
Organism: Nicotiana attenuata; assembly: GCF_001879085.1. Classification (NCBI taxonomy): domain Eukaryota; kingdom Viridiplantae; phylum Streptophyta; class Magnoliopsida; order Solanales; family Solanaceae; genus Nicotiana; species Nicotiana attenuata. The sequence continues at coordinate 265,231 of NW_017671178.1, forward strand.
TTTGGTTAAGGTAGAGCAACCAATGCATAAGGAGGAAATATACACAAAAAAATATTGTCCACAAAGAATTGTTCGTTATGATACCATCACATTAAATACTTTTAAAATATTATACATAATTATCTAACTAACATGATAAAATTGATCATTTGTGTAAGCTTTGATGATGTCCTTTTATTTTAAATTCACGTATTGTGCTAATGTAATAATATTTTTTGGCATTTAGATAATTGTTGTATTATTATACACAAAATTTCTTTCATTAATTATTTTTATTGTTCCTTCATATAAATAAATGTCTAAATCACCACGTGCCATTATTAACGTACAACGCACGTTCATAGATACTAGTTATTATAAAAGCATGAATAAAATGTTGGATTACAAAAATAACCTTTTAATATTAAGCATAATAACTCACAATAAAAGGACATAATCAGAATTCTAGATATTAGCCTTGTAATCCTACTAGTTTTAGGACATAATACTATACGTTAAGAATCCTACATGATTACCTTTATGAATTAGATTTTATTATTTTTATTTAAAAAAATTCAATGTTTGTTACTACTAAAATTCATATATAAAGAATCAAATTTACACTATGCAATGTCAACGCACTCCGTTTATGAATAGTCCAAGAGTCTCCTTAATAGGATGTTTCGTAAATGTCCAAAAGTCACTTTCTTTTATTTAAATATTATTAAATAATTAAATAAGGTACATTGTAATTATTTAGAAGGTTATTTCAGTAATTTAACTTTTAGCTACTGGGGTTCCACTTTTATAATGCCACATGATGGTTTAAAATTATTTATACGAATGAACAATAAAATTTAATTAATGAGAGAACTTTTATATATAATAATACAACAATCATCTAAAGCATAATAACTCACAATAAAAGTACATTACCAGAATTCTAGACATTAGTCTTGTAATCCTATTAGTTTTAGGATATAATACTACAAGTTAGGAATCCTACATGATTACCTTTAGGAATGCCATTAGTATAATTATGTTCGGGCATAGATATATAATACTACATGTTAGCATGTAAACCTAAAACATTTAGGAACATGTTTGATTTTCTATTAATATAATTACTTTCGAGATATGGACATATTTTTAGACATGTAATCCTATTACTTTTATGATATACTTCTTAAAAAATTTCTATTACTAATAATTTGAAACCGTATTATATTGTCTAAATCCATTTAGAAACAGGATAGCCTATATTATTATAAAAGCATGAATATAATATTGAATAGACCACAATAGCCCTAAAATATTAAACAGAAGAACTCATACGGAAAGGACATAGTTGCAATAACTTATTTTTTTGAACTACAATAACTTCTATGTTAATTTTTTTTTAATATTTAAGATTTTAAAATTAATACAATCTTGTCTATTGAATTCTTATTAAAAATATGTAGGAATGTTTAATAAAAATTAATTTCATAAGAATCCTCCATAGCGGTAATACATTACCACTCTATACTATTCAATACCAAGAAAAAATAAAAGAAGTGCGAAACAGACTGCATAGAGCGTTGAAATTGAGAAAAAATCCCTACGATAATATATTATTATAGTATATCTGAACTACTTTCCTACTCAATAATATTTTTTATTATTAATTTTTCGTATAATGTAGAAAAATATATCCAATTATTAAAGAGCAACTATGAAAATTTTTAAGAATATAAATGTGTGAGGAAAAAAAGGTTGGTAAGAGCCAATACTACTAATGATTTGCAAACATAAAGATCTGAAAGTGGAATACCAGATCGATCTTTTTACTCTTTGAAATAAATTTTTGGTGGATAAAATTATAATTACGGTTAAATATTCAAACATGAGATGAACTAATATTAAAAATCTAAATCAACAGAAAATAAATTATATTTTATGTTAAACCAAATAGTCAAATCTTTCAATTTATTATTTCCAATTAAATTATTTTTCAATTCTTCATAAATTTATTCCATAAAAAGAGCGTTAGAGATTAAAAAAATAGATCACAAAGTAAAAAAAGATTAGTATGATATTAAGAATGACATACAACTGTTTGAGGAAGCACAATCAAAGATAAATCATGAATAAGAATAAACTTTCAATACTATATTATAAAAGTCGACTCTGGTATAGTGAGATTATCCTTTGTAGATGCCTCCGGCGGAATCGAAATAATATTCATATATCATACATTCTTGCAAATGTCAGATCAAGAGAAATGATATTGTTAGAAATAAGAACAAGTGGGGTACTAGCAACGATTTTATTATGAGGTCGTACAACTCACTTTAGATTTGATATACCTCTTCAAATATCTGAAATAACCATCACAAATATATCAAAGCAAAGCAACAATGCTAAATCTATAAGGAAAGCAAACATGATAATATAGGATGAAGCGTTTTTGGCTAAGCGTCAAATGATCGAAACATTCGCCCAGAGTTTTAGAGATATATTGGATATCGATGAACCGTTTGGTGGAAAAGTAATATTTGGGAGGTGATTTCTGTCAAGTACGATCAGTAGTTCCAAAATTGACGAAAGCAGAAACTATAAAAGCTAGCTTGCCCTAAATTTTACTTATGACCTCAAATGAAAAATATTCAAATGATAAGAAATATAAAAGTAAGAACAGATCCAACATTCAGTGACTTCTTGCTTCATGTCGGAAACAAAGAAGAGCATCCAATAAAAGATGATTTGGTTCTTCTAGAACACTTGGTTATCAACCCCAAGGATAATAGTAGTACATTTAATAAGGAGAATATTTTTATCAATGGATTAAAATGTAATTTTTGAGAAATACATGATTGAAATTAAATAGCTATCTTAGATAGCAGGATTGAGATTAAAGAGCTATCTTAGATAGTAGGAATGAATTTGTTGAGCAACTAAATAAAAGGTTGATTGCCAAGTTTTATGGTAAAAATAAAATATTTGTTAGTTTTGACTCAGCAGAAGATGATACCAACAATTACTACCAAGAAAAATACTTAAATACTTTAATACCAAATGGTCTTCTAACGTACATGTTTATTGTCAAGTTCATTATTTCTTACATATGTTACTGTGACCATATATATAATAGACTAAGTTAAAATTGATCTTCTATTGCATATAGGTTAATTTTGAAGAAAAATATGCCTGTCATGCTACTGAAAACTTAGATCCGCTGAATAGCTTATGCAATAGTACACATACGGTATATAGAAGTTTTGACAATAACGTCATACATGCCGAACTTATGATACCGATCAATGTGCTTCTAAGTATGTGTTTATCCCCGAATTCAACTTTCGTCTTCCGAAACTAAAGTATCCTTCTAAATTTGTGTAAAATAATTTTAAGTATGTTTCTGTTTTTGTAGTTATAATAAATAAAGCACAAGGACAAACGTCTAAATATTGGACTATATTATATGTTCCACTTTCAAGAGAGATATCAATATCGACAACATGAGTTCTGGTTATGGCAGAACAACCAAAGTATTATAAGGAAATATATACAAAAAAATACCGCCTATAAAGAAGTGTTCGGTAAGATACCATCACATTAGATACCTTTAAACTACAATACATAATTATCTACTTAACATGAATAAAATTGATCATTTATGTAAGTTCTGATGATGTCCTTTCCTTTTGAATTCACGTATTTATGCTAATGTAATAATTTTTTTTGACATTTAGATAATTGTTGTAGTATTATATATAAAATTTCTCTCATTAGTTATTTTTTTTTTCATTTATATAAATAAATATTTAAACCATCATGTGCCATTATTAACATGCAACACACATTTATAGATACTAGTAAATATAAATATAGATACTCCCTTCGTCTCATATTATCAATCGTGGTTACTAAAAATAATTATTTCAAATTATTTGTCACTTTAGAAGTTCAAGACAAAATAGATTATCTTATTCCTTTTTTACCCTCAGCAATAATTATCTTGAAGACTATATACACTTAACTTTGTTCAAATACCAATGAAGAAAGATTAAATATTGAGACATGAATAAGGGTAAAGTAGTCAAAATCTCATCCTAATTAATTTTTTTAAAGGGAGCGTACAAGAGTATCATGACAAATAATATGAGACGGAGGGAGTGATGGAGTCCAAGTACCAAGCCCAACCAAAACAGATCCAGGCCGATCATTTCGTATTGGGCCCACTAGTGTTTGGGCTTCACTTTCATTTAGGGACCCGGCCCTTGTCCGTTTTTAATTATACACATTTGTAAATAACTAGAGGAGACTACTCTGTAATTTTTCCAATTAATGAGACTTTCATTTTATTTAGCTCAAGTCTCAATTTTCTCTCTCGTTCTCTCTAAGACTAGGGTTTCCTTCTCCTTTAATCTCCATTTCAATGGCAGATCTTAGGTTAACATGGTATCAGAGCAGAGATCCGAGTAGGCCTCGACGTCCTCTATCGATTCAACGATTCAATTTTTCATTTTGGTCGAGTTTTGTTTTGTCGGCAACGGACTGTTCGCACTTCAATTTTTGGATGAAACTGGAACTTCTTCTTGAAAAATCAATGCACAAGCTCTTCTCCTTGGGTTAGCTAAAATAAAGCTGGTAATATCTTTCATTTCTTCAAGATTTTCTTCTTCAATGTTATGTTCTGTGCCCTAGCTTGAGAGTATCTGATGCTATCTGTTGATTTAAGAGTCGTATTTGAGGTTGAAATTAGATGCATGTGTATCCTTCCAGTTATTTCTTGTGAGATTCGTTTGACTGCTAGTTGAACTATAGGATTGGTTCATAGAAATGAGTACTGACTCAGCAACAACCTCCTCTCCGATAGACTCTACTATTAGTCACCCAATTGATTCTTCCCATCCTTTATATGTCCATCCATCTGATAATCCAGGAAGTCTACTTGTACTAGTAGCCTTCAATGGAACTGGTTATGTGTCCTGGAAGAAAAATGTTCTTATTGCACTGTCTGCAAAGAACAAGGCTGGATTGATCAATGGAAGAATCTCCCAGCCATCGCCCGATTCCCCTCTATATGACCACTGGGTGAGAAGCAACAACATGGTGTTTGCATGGTTAAGCAATTCTTTGTCTAAAGTTTTACTGATAGTGTCCTACATTGTGACACTGCAAGAGAGATTTGGAGAGACATAGAGGAAAGGTATGGGCAGTCAAATGCTAGTAGGTACTATCAGATTCAAAGAGAGATTGCTGCTGTCTCTCAAGGATCTTCTGATATTGCTAGTTACTACACCAAGCTTAGGAAGCTGTGGGATGAGTTGAAAACTGCCTCTTTTGGTCCATCTTGCACATGTGGGGTTGAGCCACAATGCAGTGAAGGGCAGAAACTGATCCATTTCCTAACTGGGCTCAATGACACTTACTCCAATGTCAGAAGCGATATCTTAATGATGTCTCCTGTCCCTACTCTAGGAAAGGCTTATTATATGCTCCATAATGATGAAAATCAAAGAGAACTTCAGTCATCAGGAGCAAACTTCCTCTCAGAGTCTGCCTCTTTTTATGTCAAGACCTCTCCTACTCCACTAGTTCTTTCTCAGCACAATAACACTAACAAAGTCTACACTCAGAAGGTCAATTTTGACAACAAGAGGGTGACAAGTGTTTGCAAATATTGTAAGAAGCCTGGACATTCAGTTGACAAGTGCTGCAGACTTCATGGCTTCCCAAAGGACTTCAAATTCACTAAAGGAAAAAGGTCGGCAGCCTGTGTTCAAGTTGATGAACTTAGAGCAGATTCATCATCCTCCTCTGAAGGTATAACACCTGATTCTGCTCATGGTTTCACTAAGGAGCAATACCAACACTTGATGAACCTCTTTCAACAATCTCACATAACCATACCAAACCAGGAAGCTCCCACTAGCAATGTTGCCATAGGTGCCTTTGCAGGTGTGTTTTGCAGCATTGCTGTTTATTCTCTTGCCTTGTGCTGTGTTTCAGATTTTAAAGTGAACACTTGGATTCTAGATTCAGGTGCAGCAAATCATATGACACCTCACAAACACCTCTTACACAACATTCAACTTTTACCCTTCCCTTTCCTGGTAACACTCCCAAATGGTTATAAAGTAAAAGTAACATGCACTGGTTCTCTAAATCATTGTGCTGATTTTACTTTGTCTGATGTTCTTCTAGTTCCTTCTTTTCAGTTCAATCTCATCTCTGTTCCTCAATTAGTTTCTCAATTATGTTGTACAGCCTTCTTTACCAAATTTTCTTGTCTCATACAAGGCCTTTCTCTGAAGAGGCCATTGGAAATTGGTAGAGCACCAAATGGGTTGTATGTCATTCAATCTTCTTCTAAAATTGATACATCTGTAAATACCATTTCAGCTATTCCTTCTTTGCCTAGGTGTGATTACAGTGCTTGGACTATCTCATGTAACCATGTTACTTCAGGTAATAAAGCTGATTTTTTTTGGCATCAAATATTAGGACATATGCCTTTTTCTAAGATGAAATCTATTTCTTGTTTGTTTGATAAATTGTCTTCTAAGCAATCTTTTATATGTTTTGTATGTCCTCTAGCTAGGCAGCAAAGACTTCCCTTCCCAGATAGTTCAATCAAATCTACCCACCCTTTTCAACATGTTCATGTTGATTTGTGGGGTCCCTATCATACTAGAACATATCATGGATTCGAATATTTTTTTAACCATTGTGGATGACTATTCTAGAGTCAACTGGACTCATTTGCTTTCCTGTAAAAGCAATGCATTCAACATCATTAAAGCATTTATTCTTGTGGTCAAAATTCATTTTTACACTTCTTTTCAAACACTTAGATCAGACAATGCTTTTGAACTTGGATCAAGTTCTCAGGCTACTTCTTTTTTTGCTGAGTATGGTATCATACATCAAACTACTATACCTCACACTCCCCAGCAAAATGGGATGGTTGAAAGAAAACACAAACATCTCTTAGAAACTTCTAGAGCATTACTTTTCCAGTCCAAACTTCCTGTCAAGTACTGGGGTGATTGTGTCTTAACAGCCACATATCTTATTAATAGGTTTCCTTCCCCTATTATTCAGAATATCTCTCCCTATGAGAAGTTGCATGGTCATCCTCCCATTTATAATTATTTGAGGAACTTTGGATGTTTATGCTATGCAACCCTATCAAAGATAAAGAGAGACAAATTTCAACCTAGAGCTTCTCCATGTGTATTTCTAGGGTATCCATTAGGCAAAAAGGGGTACAAACTCTTAAACTTAGACAATCATTCCATCATTTTTTCCAGGGATGTTATTTTTCATGAGCACATCTTTCCCTATCACTCTTCTACTCCTTCTGTTGTTCCTCCCTCTTACTCAGTATCCACACCAACTCCTACTTTCTTTGATGATCCCCCACTTCCTGTTTCTACTGATCATTCTTCTTCACTTACTCCACCTTCTTCACCCCCTTCTTCTACTGTGTTTCCTCCTCCCATTGATCCTTCTACTTTCTCTCCTCCTACTGAGGTACCCCTTGTTCCTCCTGTTTCTGCACCTTCTTCAACTTCTGCACCTCTTAGAGATTACATATGCACTTCTGCCAGCTATGCTGCTCCTTTCACTGTCTTGATGTGAAACCAGTTCTTACTCCATTTGATCCTATGCCAAGCTCACCTCTGAAGTTGGAGATCCTCTTCCTGATCCATCATTATATAGGAGACTCATTGGCAAGTTGAATTTTCTCCAACATACCAGGCTGGATATCTCCTTCTCAGTACAACATCTAAGTCAGTTCTTAGTTTCTCCTAAGGTGCCTCACATGTTGGTTGCTTTACATATCCTTAGGTATCTTCTCAATGCTCCTTCTCAGGGTATTCTGCTCAACAACACAGCTGATTTCTCCTTACAGGGCTACTCAGATTCAAATTGGGCTGCTTACCCACTTTCCAGGAAGTTTGTGACTGGTTACTACATTGTTCTTGGGGGTTCTCCTATTTCTTGGAAATCTATGAAACAACAGACTGTTTCTTTATCTTCTGTTAAAGCAAAATATCGAGCCCTCAGGAAGGTTGTTGCTGAGGTGACATGGCTGATTCGTTTACTATGTGACATGGGTTTGGTGATCACTTCTCCTATCCCAGTGTATTGTGATAGTCAGGCTGCCCTTCACATTGCTAAGAATCCTGTGTTTCACGAGCGCACCAAACATATAGAGGTTGATTGTCATTATGTTCGTGATGTCCTTTCCACTGGTTTAATCTCTCTTCACCATATCTCCACAATTCACCAACTTGCTGATGTTTTAACTAAGGCTTTGACAAGTGTTCCTCATCACATGCTATTGTCCAAGCTAGGTGTGTTCCCACCCTCCAGCTTGAGGGGGGGGGGTGATGGAGTCCAAGTACCAAGCCCAAGCAAAACAGATCCAGGCTGATCATTTCGTATTGGGCCTACTAGTGTTTGGGCTTCACTTTCATTTAGGGACCCGGCCTTTGTCCAGCTTTAATTATACACATTTGTAAATAACTAAAGGAGACTACTCTGTAATTTTTCCAATTAATGAGACTTTCGTTTTATTTAGCTCAAGTCTCAGTCTTCTCTCTCGTTCTCTCTAAGACTAGGGTTTCCTTCTCCTTTAATCTCCATTTCAATGGCAGCATCTTAGGTTAACAGGGAGTATATACATTAACATAATTAATTAACGTACCTAATTATAAATTTTCACGTTAAGCTCGGTTGAATACTATTTATTTGCGAGAGAGATTCTTATATCCCATTGAAGATAAATTAAATCGCCATTCTTTGAGAAGGATGCGAATGCTTTGTGCGTCAGGCTGTCTTTTATTTTTTATTTTTTAGGGAGGATAGCGATACTTGTCAAACATATTGCAACTGTTAGTTAGAATTATGTGCATTTCCATGAATCTTTGATGTAAAAAAGTGTTGATCTTCTCGAATTTCAACATTATACAAATAAGAAAGGCAGATACTTGAAATACTTAATTTGCATTGAAATGGTATGATATTGTGATGACCCAAAGGGTCATCACCTAGTTCCTCATCCATTCCGTGCTTTCGAGGCCTTAAAACCTCATTTTTTTACTTGCCTCGATTTGCGTGCACAGTCCGGTCGCGTAGCCGGAAAGCTTTTATGTTGAAATATGTGGATTCCGTGAAAATTTGAAGAATTTTGATATTGATATGATTATAGTTGACTTTGGTCAACATTTTTGGTAAACGGACCTGGACCCGAGATTGGACAGTCTCGGAAGGTCCGTAGAAAAATATGGGACTCGGGCATGTGCCCGAAATCGAATTCCGAGGTCTAGAGCCAGAGATATGAATTTTTCCGTGAAATTGTTTTTCTAAAATTATTAAGGAAAATGGAAATGAAAATTGATTAAAAGACTATGGTATCGGGCTCGTATTTTGGTTCCGGCGCCCGGTACAAGTCTAAAATATGTGGTAAGCACTTTTTGTGAAGTTTGGTCGAAATCGGACGTCATTTAACGTGTTTCGGACCTAAATATCTAAAGTTTGAAGTTTATGAAGTTATAATGAAAAATCATGTGCTTTGAGGCTTGATTCTATGTAAATGATGTTATTTTGGCGATTTGATCGCACGAGCAAGTCCGTAGGATATTTTCGAGGTTGTGTACATGTTTGGTTTGGAGCCCCGAGGGCTCGGGTGAGTTTTGGATAGGCATCGGATTGCATTTCCTCATTTTTGAAAAGCTGGTATTCCCCAGTTCTGGTATCTTCGCATTTGCGAAGAAGTACTCGCAAATGCGAAGTCGCAAATGCGGCAACTCGATCGCAAATGCGAAGAAGGGGAAGTCTGGGCCGGATCGCAAATGCGATCATTCCTTCGCAAATGCGAAGAGGGGGAAATGGGCTGGGGTCGCAAATGCGACGCCCATGCTCGCAAATGCGAGAGGGCCCAGATCGCAAAAGCGATCGATACTTCGCAAATGCGAAGTCTGTGCCCAGGCCCAGTGTTCGCAAATGCGAACCAAGGATCGCAATTCCAAGCCCTGTCTTGTTCGCAAATGCGAACGAAGGCTCGCAATTCCCATATCCGAGGCCCAGCAAATTTTATACTTAGTCGAATTTTCATCACTTTTCACCATTCTTTCAAAACCCAAACACCATAGGCGATTTTTCAAGAGCAAACTTCATCCCAAATCATTTATAAGTTAATTTTTACTCAATTCTTTCAACTTTTAACATCATTAAACATGTTTTCCCCTTGAAATCAAAGATTTTCATGGGTGAAGTTGGGATTTTTGGGTAGAACCTAGGTTTTCTATAAATTGGGGAGTTGGACCTCGATTTGAGGTCCGATTTCAAAACATATTACATATTTGAGTTCGTGGGGGAATGGGTAATCGGGTTTTGGTCCGAACCTCGGGTTTGACCACGTGGGCCCGGGGGCGTTTTGGGAAATTTTGAGTAAAATTTTGGGAAAATCGTTTTTATGCCTTCAAACTAATTCATATAGTGTTTATTAAAGTAATTGAACAATTTGTGATTAGATTCGAGCGGAGGTGGAACCACGAGGTAAAGCGATAGTTGAGGATTAAGTGGATTTCAAGGCTTTGAGGTAAGTGTTTGGTTTAACCCTAGCTTGAGGGAATAGGAGTTGAGTCTTGTTGCTAACTGCTATGTGATTCGAGTACGATGTATAGGCATGGTGACGAGTATCTATACATTGGTGTCTAGCATGACCGTGAGTCCTTATAATGTGATTATCATGAACTTATTGTGAATTTCATGTTTATTGGAGTATTTCCATATATTGTGAATAACATGTGAATGGTGATATGATAATTTGATTCCTAGGAGCATTGGCTCGAACTGTGATACGAATATTGAAAGTATATGAAATGACTTGATTCATTGAGGAGCGTCGACTCCAGTTGTAGAACGAATTGCGAAAGTATAAGTGATAATTGAATCTCTGGAGCATCTGCTCGAGTTGTGAAAAAGAATTGTGAAGTAAAAGTGAGAAAGAGGAGAGATCATTATGTTGCCCTCTTGACGGACTATTGTTGGGTTGTGATTCCTCTGCATTGTGTTCTTAACGGATATTAGGGTCGCTCAGGTTAATGTTTCCTTGCGTCATATGATGACTATAGTTATAGATGGGTTGGTTGGTGTGGTAGTCGGTTAGATATAGCTGAGGTGGTCAAGTGTGGTAATAGGTTGGTTATAGCTGTGGTAGTTAGATGTTGGAATTAATGTGGTGGTTAGATGTTGGAACTAATGTGGTTATAGTAATCCCCTTGCCAGAATATTTGAGATGATGTTTTGTTCCCTTACTGGGAAGTCGTTATATTGTTGTTTGTGACGGAATATGAGATAAGAAATTTCTTGGAGCTTGGGCTCCAGTGATATCGTGAGATAAGAAAAGTAAGAAAGAGAAAACGTTGTTGATTATTCCCTTGCCGGGACGTTTGTCAAATATTTACTTATTTTTATGCCCCTTAATTGTGACTGTTGTTTGGGGAGTCGTACTGTTAAATGATATTGAGGATCAGGTTGCACGCCGCAACAGTAAAAGGTGAGGATCGGGTTGCGCGCCGCAACAATGATACATGATAATGATATGGGTCGGGTTGCACGCCGCAACAGTGGTATTTGTGGAGCAGGTTGCACGCCGCAACAATAGTAATTATGGAGCGGGTTGCACGCCGCAACAGTTATTGATACCATGTGTTTATTTTGAGTATTGGTTCTTGCTCACTATAATTCTAAGCTGCTTTAGTTGGTTACTTTGGATTACTGTTAATATTGTTATCCCATAGCATGTTTCCCCTCCCACATTGTTACTTGCCTGGTATTTCGATTCCGTTGTATATTCATAGCTGCACAGGTTCATGTGGTGTCCGGTCTAGCCTCGTCACTACTTCGCCGGGGTTAGGCTAGACACTTACCAGCACATGGGGTCGGTTGTGCTGATGCTACACTTCTGTGCATTTTCGCACAGGTCCAGGTTTTGAGGAGCAGCAGCAGTAGTAGTTCGGGAGCAGACTTTCTTATTCACGAGACTGAGGTAGTCTTGCAGGCGTCCGCAGGCCCGGCGTATCTTCTTTATGTTTTCCTTTTGACTGTTGCCTCATTGTTTTCGAGACAGACAGCTGTTATATTTCTTTCAGACCTTTGTATTTAGTTTATTCCTAGTGGTTCGTGACTAATGTGACACCAAATCTTGGGTAGAGGCTATTATTGACGGTTTGCGTTTTGATTCATTTTTTTTTTTTATAAATCAGACTTCCGCTTTTATTCTTGTTAAACTTTAAGTTCTAAATTGCTGTTATAAACTGCTAAATTAATTGTTTAGTGATGAAAAGGTAAATAAGTTGGCTTGCCTAGCTACTACGAGTAGGCGCTCACGATCCCGATGGTGGGAAATCCGGGTCGTGACAGATATTTGATAAAATAGTTTGGCTTTTCATTTCTGTTAGGGGGTATCAATGTTTTGTCATCATAAAAAAATGGGATAGTATGTACTTTCTTTTGATGATAATGTTGTTTAAATTGCTAATGTGAGATTGTTTGTTTTATTTTTACGAAACTCAAGTTAGCTTCAAGTGGAAGAAATCAAGTCTAGCATAAGATAAGGAATATATTAGTTCCATTGAATACAAGTTAAAAATTGAGATGATAATGGAATTTAAGATTAAAAAGATAAAGTCAGACATTGAAGAAACGTGAAAGCCACATAATTAAGTAATTAACAGTGACGGTGACATATGTGGTTCGACAATTTAATTCTGTGTTACTTTGGCAAAGCTTCGATGAATATGAGACTTCTTGTTGGTACTTTATCCGGTTCACTGTAATTAATCTTTGACTATTTTTATACATATTAAGAAATTTACCTTTTAGTATTAATTAATAATAAAATTAACTATATTAATCTTATTTTATTCATTAAAAATATAACTAATACTCCTATGCTCTTTACTCCAATGACAACTGTAGACAATAAATTGCGTCGAGAAAACAAAATCAAGACCGAAAAATATTGCAACAATTGTAGTATTTTATTTCGAGTATTTGAGTGTTACAATCTCTATGGATCCTCTGATTCTTCTTTCCAATTGTGAATAAATTCAAGGGCCTTTGAGCTTGATCTTGAATCTATGTTTGTTGCCACGAACGATGATCTTGAATTCAACTAGCACGAACTTTGATTTGAGCTCGCACTCCTTGAACCTTGATTTGTTCTTCGTTCTTGAGCTTGAACTTGGTTGCTTGAAGCTTGAAACTTGTGGAGGAATTTGCGGTGTTCGATCCACGAGCTCTCTCTTGCTTCTTGTTATAACTTCTGGTCTCTTTTTTGGGTTATGAAGACCCCTATTTATAGTTGTGGAAGGGAAGAGTTATGATAGGAATAAACTCTTTCCGACCAATCAGATTGAAGAGTGACATGGCCGCATTTGATTGGCCAGAACATGTCACTTGCACATGTGGCACGATTTCATTGACCTTTCAGTGTGACTGGGCATGCCTTGTCATTTTGACACATGACATGATTTCATTGGCTCATTTATTTGTCTTGGATTGCCACGTCACTTGACATGTGGCATGAGCCTGGGCTTTAAGACGGGCTAATAGCCATTTGGACCTCGGGCTACTGAAGTGGGCTTATCATTTAATTTATAGTCCAATTAAATGGACTAGTCCAACACGTATATTGGCTTTTAATAATTAGCCCAATTTACTAGCCACAATATTTGTTTGGACTAATGTCTTGAATTTAATATTGTCCAAATTATTTTATGGATTTAAATTCAATAAAATTTAAATGCTTACAAATGCTCCCTATTTCAAGACTTGTCAAGATTTTTCAACTTTTGAAGACTAGGCTTGAAGTATTCATGTAAAAAATTTGAGAATCTCCATGAAGATTCACGTGAGCCAAGTTTTCTCCACGAAACTAAGATCTACTCGACTTAGCTTTGTCTGATCACCCGAATTGCACGGTGCATTTACAAGTCAAATTTTCTAAGAGATAATGACATAGAGTCCAAGTTGGAAACATATTTCCCATCCGCCAGTAGCTTGTTCTCCTAGTTGAATTAGAATTCTTGCTATGTGTATCTTTTGAGATTGGTTAGGATCCAATGACAATATCCATTTCCATGTAGGATCCAGCCATTTACCCAATTTTCATCCCTATAAATAGGGATGCATAGTACTATTTTTTTGTACCGTGCAAATTCCTCTCAGCGATTTCAGAAAGTTGGAGAGCTCTCTCTATTTTCCAAAGGGTAATCTTCTTCTTCTTTCATGTCACTATTAATATCAATACAATGTTATTTCCTTTTGTACCATTCACCTTTCGTTTTCAGCATGTCACTTTAATACCAAGTATAATGTCATTTTTGTACTATTTACTTTTCCTTCTCTAACGTCAATTTTTGTACTTTCACTTCTTTTATGCAAGAAATATCCTTGGACTTTTATCACAAACTTTGTTTCATGCTTCTCCCTTTTTGAAATAGCATAGGTACATGCCAAACTTTTCTTAGTCCCTTTTTATGACATGTAGTACTTTATTTCCCTACATTTCTTAACTTCATATACATTATTAAGTGGGAGAGCCTCACAGACCTTTTGTTTGAAGATTTGACTTTACTTTATCTAAAGCAAAGACCATTACACCATCTGGGCCAAAGATTTATTTTATCTGAAGCGAAGACCATTACACCGTCTAAGCTAATGACTTCATCTTGTTTGAAGATTTAACTTCATTTTATCTGAGGCATAGACCATTACACCGTCTGGGCCAAAGATTTATTTTGTCTGAAGCGAAGACCATTACACTGTCTAAGCTAATGACTCCATCTTGTTTGAAGATTTAACTTCATTTTATCTGAGGCATAGACCATTACACCGTCTGGGCCAAAGATTTATTTTGTCTGAAGGGAAGACCATTACACTGTCTAAGTTAATGACTCCATCTTGTTTGAAGATTTAACTTCATTTTATCTGAGGCATAGACCATTACACCGTCTGGGCCAAAGATTTATTTTGTCTGAAGCGAAGACCATTACACCGTCTAAGCTAATGACTTCATCTTGTTTGAAGATTTAAGTTCATTTTATCTGAGGCATAGACCATTACACCGTCTGGGCCAAAGATTTATTTTGTCTGAAGCGAAGACCATTACGCCGTCTAAGCTAATGACTTCATCTTGTTTGAAGATTTAACTTATNAGGCACTATTTGTATGGCGTGACATGCGAGGTGTTCACCGATCATAAGAGCCTGCAATACTTATTTAAGCAAAAGGATTTGAATTTGAGGCAGAGGAGGTGGTTGGAGTTGTTGAAGGATTATGATGTCACTATCTTATATCACCCGGGTAAGGCCAATGTGGTGGCCGATGCATTGAGTAGAAAGTCCGCCAGCATGGGTAGTCTTGCTTATATCCCGGTCAGCCAAAGACCACTTGCTGTAGATGTTCAGGCTTTGGCCAACCGATTTGTGAGATTAGACATTTCTGAGCCTAGCAGAGTGTTGGCTTGCACGGTCGCTCGTTCTTCTCTATTGGAGCGTATCCGTGATCGGCAATTTGATGATCCCCATTTGTGTGTCCTGAGAGACACGGTATAACGAGGTGGTGCCACGAAGGTGACCTTAGATGATGATGGTGTTTTGAGATTGCAGGGGCGAGTTTGTGTGCCTAATGTTGATGGGATTCGAGAGTTGATCTTAGCGGAGGCCCATAGTTCTCGGTATTCTATTCACCTGGGCGCCGCGAAGATGTATCAGGACTTGCGGCAGCATTATTGGTGGCGTAGGATGAAGAAGGATATTGTTGTGTATGTGGCCTGGTGTCTGAACTGTCAGCAGGTCAAGTATGAGCATTAGAGACCCGGTGGTTTGTTTCAGAGGATTGAGCTCCCGAGTGGAAGTGGGAGAGGATTACCATGGATTTCATTACCGGACTTCCGCTGACTCGGAAGAAGTTTGATGCTATTTGGGTCATTATTGATAGGCTGACCAAGTCAGCGCATTTCATTCCAGTGGCAGTCTCCTATTCATCTGAGAGGTTAGCTGAGATTTATATCCGGGAGATTGTTCGCCTTCATGGAGTGCCGGTATCTATCATTTCGGATCGGGGTACGCAGTTTACCTCGCGCTTCTAGAGAGCGATTCAGCATGAGTTAGGTACCCAGGTTCAGTTGAGCACAGAATTCCATCCCCAGACGGACGGTCAGTCCGAGCGGACTATTCAGATTTTGGAGGATATGCTCCGGGCTTGTGTTATTGACTTTGGAGGTTCATGGGATCAGTTCTTGCCTTTAGCAGAGTTTGCCTACAATAACAGCTACCAGTCGAGCATCCAGATGGCTCCTTATGAGGACTTATATGGTAGGAGGTGTCGGTCTCCGATTGGATGGTTCGAGCCGGGAGAGGCTCGGTTGATAGGTACAGATTTAGTTCAGGAGGCCTTGGAGAAGGTCAAGGTCATTCAGGACAGACTTCGTTCAGCTCAGTCTAGGCAAAAGAGCTATGCAGATCGTAAGGTTCGAGATATAGCTTTCATGGTTGGTGAGCGGGTATTGCTCCGGGTGTCGCCTATGAAGGGCGTGATGAGGTTCGGAAAGAAAGGCAAGCTTAGCCCTAGGTACATTGGTCCGTTTGAGATTCTTGATCGAGTGGGAGATGTGGCTTATAGACTTGCATTGCCACCTAGCTTATCAGTCGTGCACCCAGTTTTTCATGTGTCTATGCTTCGGAGGTATCACGGCGATCCTACCCATGTATTAGACTTCAGCACTGTCCAGTTGGACAAATATTTATCTTATGAGGAGGAGCCGGTAGCTATTCTAGACCGGCAGGTCCGACAGTTGAGATCTAGGAGTTTTCCCTCTGTTCGTGTTCAGTGGAGAGGTCAGCCCCCTGAGGCCTCGACCTGGGAGTCCGAGTCCGATATGCGGAGTCGTTATCCACATCTGTTCCCCGACTCAGTTACTTCTTTCTTTTGTCCGTTTGAGGACGAACGGTTGTTTTAAAGGTGGAGGATGTGACGACCCAAAGGGTCATCACCTATTTCCTCATCCATTCCGTCCTTTCGAGGCCTTAAAATCTCATTTTTTTACTTGCCTCGATTTGCGTGCGCAGTCCGGGTGCGTAGCCGAAAAGCTTTTATGTTGATATATGTGAATTCCGTGAAAAATTTGAAGAATTTTGATATTAATATGATTAGAGTTGACTTTGGTCAACATTTTTGGTAAACGGACCCGGACCCGAGATCGGACGATCCCGGAAGGTCCGTAGAAAAATATGGGACTTGGGCATGTGCCCGGAATCGAATTCCGAGGTCTAGAGCCCGAGATATGAATTTTTCCGTGAAATTGTTTATCAGAAATTATTAGGGAAAATGGAAATGAAAATTGATTAAAAGACTATGGTATCGGGCTCGTATTTTGGTTCCGGCGCCCGGTACAAGTCTTAAATATGTGGTAAGCACTTTCTGTGAAGTTTGGTCGAGGACGTCATTTGACGTGTTTCGGACCTATATATCTAAAGTTTGATGTTTATGAAGTTATAATGAAAAATCATGTGCTTTGAGGCTTGATTCTATGTAAATGATGTTATTTTGGCGATTTGATCGCACGAGCAAGTCCGTAGGATGTTTTCGAGGTTGTGTACATGTTTGGTTTGGAGCCCCGAGGGCTCGGGTGAGTTTTGGATAGGCATCGGATTGCATTTCCTCATTTTTGAAAAAAGCTGGTATTCCCCAGTTCTGGTATCTTCGCATTTGCGAAGAAGTACTCGCAAATGCGAAGTCGCAAATGCGGCAACTCGATCGCAAATGCGAAGAAGGGGAAGTCTGGGCCGGATCGCAAATGCGATCATTCCTTCGCAAATGCGAAGAGTAAATGGGCTGGGATCGCAAATGCGACGCCCATGCTCGCAAATGCGAGAGGGTCCAGATCGCAAAAGCGATCGATACTTCGCAAATGCGAAGTCTGTGCCTTGGCCCAGTGTTCGCAAATGCGAACCAAGGATCGCAATTCCCAGCCCTGTCTTGTTCGCAAATGCGAACCAAGGCTCGCAATTCCCATATCCGAGGCCCAGCAAATTTTATACTTAGTCGAATTTTCATCACTTTTCACAATTCTTTCAAAACCCAAACACCATAGGCGAATTTTCAAGGGCAAACTTCATCCCAAATCACTTGTAAGTTGATTTTTACTCAATTCTTTCAATCTTTAACATCATTAAACATGTTTTCCACTTGAAAATCAAAGATTTTCATGGGTAAAATTGGGATTTTTGGGTAGAACCTAGGTTTTCTATAAATTGGGGAGTTGGACCTCGATTTGAGGTCCGATTTCAAAACAAATTATATATTTGAACTCGTGAGGGAATGGGTAACCAGATTTTGGTTCGAACCTCGAGCTTTGACCACGTGGGCCCGGGGGCAATTTTGGAATTTTTGGGAAAAACTTGGGAAACTCATTTTTTTTATGCATCCAAATTGATTCATATAATGTTTATTAAAGTAATTGAGCAATGTGTGATTAGATTCGAGCGAATTGGAGGTGGAACCGCGAGGTAAAGCAATAGTTGAGGATTAAGTGGATTTCAAGGCTTTGAGGTAAGTGTTTGGTTTAACCCTAGCTTGAGGGAATAGGAGTTGAGTCTTGTTGCTAACTGCTATGTGATCAAGTACGATGTATAGGCATGGTGACGAGTATCTATACATTGGTGTCTAGCATGACCGTGAGTCCTTATAATGTGATTATCATGAACTTATTATGAATTTCATGTTTATTGGAGTATTTCCATATATTGTGAATAACATGTGAATGGTGATATGATAATTTGATTCCTAGGAGCATTGGCTCGAACTGTGATACGAATATTGAAAGTATATGAAATGACTTGATTCATTGAGGAGCGTCGGCTCCAGTTGTAGAACGAATTGCGAAAGTATAAGTGATAATTGAACCTCTGGAGCATCTGCTCGAGTTGTGAAAAAGAATTGTGAAGTAAAAGCGAGAAAGAGGAGAGATCTTTATGTTGCCCTCTTGGCGGGCTATTGTTGGGTTGTGATTCCTCTGCATTGTGTTCTTAACGGGTACTAAGGTTAATGTTTCCTTGTGTCATATGATGACTATAGTTATAGATGGGTTGGTTGGGTGTGGTAGTCGGTTAGATATAGCTGAGGTGGTCAAGTGTGGTAATAGGTTGGTTATAGCTGTGGTAGTTAGATGTGGAACTAATGTGGTGGTTAGTAATCCCCTTGCCAGAATATTTGAGATGATGTTTTGTTCCCTTGCTGGGAAGTCGTTATATTGTTGTTTGTGACGGAATATGAGATAAGAAATTTCTTGGAGCTTGGGCTCCAGTGATATCGTGAGATAAAAAAAGTAAGAAAGAGAAAACGTTGTTGATTATTCCCTTGCCGGGACGTTTGGTTGAACTTGTTGGATTCTTTCCCTTGCCGGGATGTTTGTCAAATATTTACTTATTTTTATGCCCCTTAATTGTGACTGTTGTTTGGGGAGTCAGACTGTTAAATGATATTGAGGATCGGGTTGCACGCCGCAACAATGATATTGAGGATCGGGTTGCACGCCGCAACAATAATATGTGAGGGTCGGGTTGCACGCCGCAACAATGATATTGAGGATCGGGTTGCACGCCGAAACAATAATATGTGAGGGTCGGTTTGCACGCCGCAACAATGATATTGAGGATCGGGTTGCACGCTGCAACAGTAAAAGATGAGGATCGGGTTGCACGCCGCAACAATGATACATGATAAATGATATGGGTCGGGTTGCACGCCGCAACAGTGGTATTTGTGGAGCGGGTTGCACGCCGCAACAATAGTAATTATGGAGCGGGTTGCACGCCGCAATAGCTATTGAGGCTATGTGTTTGTATTTGAGTATTGATTCCTTGTTCATTGTGGACCTAAGCTGTTTTAGTTGTTACTCTGGATTGCTGCTAATGTTGTATCTCCCCTTAGCATGTCTCCCCTCCCATGTTGTTAATTACCTGGTATTCGATTTCCGCTGTAGATTTATAACTGCAGAGGTTTATGTGATGTCCAGTTTAGCCTCGTCACTACTTCGCCGGGGTTAGGCTAGACACTTACCAGCACATGGGTCGGTTGTGCTGATGCTACACTTCTGTGCATTTTTGCACAGGTCCAGGTTTTGAGGAGCAGCAACAGCAGTAGTTCGGGAGCAGACTTTCCTATTCACGAGACTGAGGTAGCCTTGCAGACGTCCGCAGGCCCGGCGTCTCTTCTTTATGTTTCCTTTTGACTGTTGCCTCATTGTTTTCGAGACAGACAGCTGTTGTATTTCTTTCAGACCTTTGTATTTAGTTTATTCTTAGTAGTTCGTGAGTAACGTGACACCAAATCTTGGGTAGAGGCTATTGTTGACTAATTCCGCGTTTTGATTCAGACTTATAAATTAGACTTCCGCTATTATTATTATTAAATCCCATATTTCTTATTGATGCTATAGATTGTTAACAGATTTATTTATTAACGAAAGGTAAATAAGTTGACTTGCCTAACTACCACGAGTAGGCGCCATCACGATCCCGATGGTGGGAAATCCAGGTCGTGACATTTTCCGGCGTAGAATTGGACGTGGCTGTGACACCTCTTGGGTGTTGAAAAAGTGAATGTACTAATGTTAATATTAGCATTGAACCTTCTGGTCCTTAAATATACCCTACCCTACAATATGCTGCTACTACTACTAAGATGTAAAATAGTGACACTCCAAAAATGTTGACACCCAACTCGGCCAAGGAAAATCTTTATATATTCATTACCATCAACCATTAGTCGTAGGGTTTATCTTCTCTCTTAGATCTTTCTCCTCCTCTTCTTCTTCTTCTTTTTGTTCTTCTTCATCACTCCCTTTTATTTGCTCGTGCTCCTTAGTTTTTAGTTCAATGGCCATTAATGCAAGAATGGGATTTCTCTTACAATCTTGGACAACTTACACCAATCAGTTTAATGAAACTTTCATGGCTACAGTTTCCTACATTTTCTATACGTACGAGGAACAAAGCACCACAACTTGTTCCCTCACAATTCTTGGATTCTTCTTAACAATTCTCCTCAACTTTCTACAGCTGAAATATCAAGGCAATGACAAAACTGATCCTTTTCAAACCCATCCCAAAACCATGCGAGTTTCTGTCGCTTCTTTGCTCCTTTATTGCTTAATATATGGTGTTAAGCAGAGGTTTTCTCGTCATCCTCCGTACAGGAAATTCTCCGACCTCGTAAACCATGTTATGGTTTTCTTTAGTTCTCTGTCATTGGCTTCTACTGCCTCTGTTCTGTTTCCGGACTCTGTTTCCCCTGTTGTGTATTTGCTCTGTTTTCTGCTTTCTGGAGGTGAAATGTTGCATTGGGTTTTCAAGAAAATAATGCAGCAATTTGAAGAAGAATCGTATTTTCAGAGAAGGAGGGATGAAACTGTTTGGAATTTTCTAAGGAGGAGGATGAACATGGTTTATTATCCAATGGAACAGAGGTTCAGTCTTCCTGTGTAATTTGGCTAAAATAAGCAGAGAAATTCGTATTATATATCCTTGTTGTGTGTACTTTGTACCACGATTATTTTTCATGTTGTTTAGATTTCAAATGTTGTATACTCAATACTTAGTTAAAAGATCCTTCCTGTATCGAGTGACCTCTTCCATGTTTTATCGTATTTCATGGAGTACAAAAGATTGTATTAGTATTATAGAGGGTATGTTAAATATCAGCCCTTGGCAATATGTTTTGAATCTTTGTTAAACCAATGAGTATTACTTTTTTTCTTTGCTAATTTCTTCTCTTTGTCGCTTTTTTGACTAACATTTTGTCACTTTCTTATTCATCTCTGCTTTAGGAAACTAAATTTTTATATCCAGAGGAATTTCTCATATATCATGAATTCTACTGTAGAATTCAAGCACACAAACTGATGTTGTTTGAGTAGTACACCTTAAAAACTATATGTATCTTTTTGTAGGAAAATATAAAGTTTGGAGATGAAGACACATGATGCAGTTTCTCCCTATGATTTAAAACTGTTCCTATTTCTTTTTTTTATAGGCTTGAAGTAAAAAAATAAAAATAAATGTCACATTATTATTATTATTATTACCCCATTTTGATTTTGCGGGACAACTGAGTTTTGATAATTCATATATTACTTCTTTTAATCATCTTAGCTAACTTCTGAGATTCTTATGAACGGAGAAGTTCATGCATATACTACTACGTATTATAAACTCAGTTCCTTTGTTTTCTTTCCCTTCTCTCTTGTCCATGGTGAAAATAAAGCAGATGTTGGTTCACAGGTAATTTAACCAATACCACTTACAACAGCTCTATCTTTTATTCTTTTCAAAATGCTAGCTATGGGATAGATTCGATAGAATGAAAGAGTTGATTACATGAATGATCACTCAACTTGTGGTGATTAGCCATTAAAGTCATTTATTTTATTTAATTTTTGACTAGCAAAAATCATCTTACTTTACCTAGTTAATTTCCGTGGTCATTTTAACTGGAAATACAACTTCCAGTAACTATTTAATGATGTGGCAGCTATAGATTTTAGAGCTCCATTTAACTGAAACTTGCAAGAATTCGAACTGCTCAAAATGACACATTTTGGGCATACAGTCGAAGGACTCGAGTTGCTGATAAAAATAACACATTATGGACATACAGTCAAAGACTCCAATTGCTGTTGAAAATGACCCATTTTGGGCAAACTATCGAATGACTCGATTTGCTGAGAAAAAATGACACATTTTGGACATACAGTCAAAGGACCCAAATTGCTGTTGAAAGCGACACAGAAGGATTCGAGTTGGCGATAACAGTCGGGGACGAATTGTTGTTGACAATGACTCGAATCCCCAGAGTTTCTTTTTGTAATTAAATATTGGTCATTGGGGCATTAGGCTGAAAGGGAAAGGAGCTAGGAGATTTCCTCATCCGGCACTGGTGGGATTGAAATAACGGGACGTCACGTACAATCTAATAAAACGAACCTTGAAAGATGATAAAACAGATAGTAGCTAGATAAAAGTAAACTAAAAGAAACACAATACTTTGATATGATTTATGTATGGGTCAAAATCTGACCGAGGAGATTCAACAGCGAGGAGGTGATTACCGTGAAAATTGTAATTTATCATGGGCAGTTCGGCCGAGGTCGATCAGTGGAAAACAAAACGAGCCGTTGAGTGGTTCATCAGGGTCGAGGTCAAGCAGCAAGGGACAAAAGTAATGGCTAGTACGGCTTTGGAACTTACAAATGGAATATTCTGTGAAATATTCCTTTTTATTGTACTTTTTAGGATTTTTTCGAGAATGTCTTATATAAATAGTAGGAGAGATACGGAAATGGGGTATGTAATATTCCATTTGATAAGAACACTTTGGAAAAGCTTGCTCTCTTTCTCTCTAGATAAATACAAAGAACAACTTTCTGATAAAGATTTGATCCATATATTCAATCCATTGTTATTTCCACCAGATCCAAGAAAGTATATAATATTCCCTCATATTCTTGTCATTCATCATTGTCACAAGAAGAAGTCATTCACCTCTTTCATTATTGGGTGTATCTTCCTCCTTATTTACATTTAGTGTCATTTATTGTTATTTACTACTTGTCTTCATCACATTAATAACAGCCACATTTATTATGTTTCACATTAAATCTATTTCAACGTGGTTCCACACTATCCATACAGTCTAATTTTTAGATCTAGAGATATTATCTTTGACTAGGATTAATCCCTTATATTTTTACTTAATTATTATAACAAAGAGTATCATACGTTTTGGTCAAACAAAGGGTCATTCCAACTGGAACCGATGGAAGGAAAACTACTGCCAAACAACTGGAACATCGCCCACCTCAAGTACTTTAACTTCTAAGGAAAAATGTTCTCCGAGCCGTACTCTTTTTTCCTCACCTGAGTTTTGTCCCAATTGGGTTTTCTTCGGAAGGTATTTAACGAGGCAACTAGGAGAACGTTTCAAGTTAAAATATGTTGAAGGTGCAGACCGATATATTCATTGCCCGACCTCTCAATACTTTTCTAGGTCGCCTAATGAAGGGACTAGATAGACTGGGACTGGAATGCCGGTCTGAAAAGCATGTAATTAAATTTCTCCAAGTTTATAGAAGCAAAACAAGCGTACAATGGAATCCACTTGCGTTCACTGAAGCAACAATATAACTCACATTCGACCTTGTTCGAATTAGTTAAAAGTGACATTCGACCTCACTCGAATTAACACATTCGACCTTGTTCGAATTAATTAAAGTGACATTCGACCGTGCTCGAATTAACTCACATTCGACCTTGTTCGAATTAATTAAAGTATCATTCGACCGTGCTCGAATCAACACATTCGACCTAGTTCGAATTAGTTATAAGTGACATTTGACCTCGCTCAAATTAAAATATTCGACCTTGTTCAAATTAATTAAAGTGACATTCGACTTCGCTCGAATTAACTCACATTCGACCTTGTTCTAATTAATTAAAGTGACATTCGACCTCGCTCGAATCAACACATTCGACCTAGTTCGAATTAGTTAAAAGTAACATTCGATCTCGCTCGAATTAACACATTCAACCTTGTTTGAATTAATTAAAGTGACATTCGATCTCGCTCGAATTAAAATATTCGACATTGTTCGAATTAATTAAAGTGACATTCAACCTCGCTCTAATTTACTCACATTCGACCTTGTTCGAATTAATTAAAGTGACATTCGACCTCGCTCGAATTAACACATTCGACCTAGTTCGAATTAGTTAAAAGTGACATTCGACCTCGCTCGAATTAACTCATTCGACCTCGCTCGACCAACTCATATTCGACCTCGTTTGAATTAATTAAGAGTCAACATCCGACCTCGCTCAAATCAGCTCACATTCGACCTCGCTCGAATTCAGCCTAACTCGAACTTGATACACAGAATAACCTCATTTGAGTCAATTACAGCAACGTTCGACTTCACGCGAAGTAATCAAACACCCGATAACGATCAAGCTAACGTCTATCAACACAATTCTTTTAATCGAGGCAATCAATCGAGGAAAATATTCAAGGGAAAAAATAGGAGACTTGGGAATAAACAACAAAGTAGCATTCAAAAAGGTATCTTACAATGGCCGAACGGATGCCCACAAAAATAAAAATAATTGCAAAAGTACTACTCGGCAGCATCTCCCCCAGCATCGTCACCACCCTCGTCCTCGCCGTCGGAGTATTCGTCATCATACTAGGCACCTGACTCAAGCCCGTCCAAATCACATTCACCATCATCGACCCCCGGTGTAGCAGGATCGTAACCACAAGCGACCCGAGCTGAATGCGCCTTAGCTCGAACATCTTCAAAATCAGCCTCAGAAACCCTCCCTGCCGTCATCAAGCCCCTGAATACGTCTAGTTAAGCCTCAGCATGAATCCACTTCTCATACAAATCCTGTGGAACATCGGGATAAGCGGAAGCGTGAGATGAAGACGGTTGAGCCAGTAGTTACGCCTTTGCGGCCTCAAGAACGGCGATCTGCCCATTTGAGTTCGAAATCTCTTTCTCAAGACCACAAATCCACTCATCAAACCTCGCCTCCCTGAGCGTGGCCGTCTCCGCATCATTCGCCCGCTTAGATGTAAGGACACGAATGGTATCCTCTAATGCCGCCACTTTTGTCAAAGCCGCTACCCTGGCCTCCTCGGTCCTTTCCAACTCTGCCACTTTTTCGATCAACTCATCACTCAAGCCGTTATCTCTGATCGAGCTCTGCTCAAGCTTGGCTCGCAGGGACACCACTTGAGCTTGAAAGTCGACACACTCAGCCACGACCCCCCTGCTCACCTCGAGCTCGTCCTCCTTGGCTCTAAGCGCCCCCTTGAGCTCGCTGCATCTGCCAGTGAACCTCACGAGCTCATCGTCCTTCCGCCCCAACTCATCTCTAAGGGACTAGAAATTTCCATCTGCGCTGAACCGGGCACGCATCTCACGGTACTTGTCTCGATACTTCAAAACCATTTTCTTGAAAACAGTCTTCCGCTTCTCCTCTCGGCGGGCACTCTCGATCTCCAAAATGAGAGTCTAAGGGAAAAAGGAAGAGACAAAAAGAGTCAGGAAAAATAGAGAGGAGAAAGGAAGCAAAGTACAAAAACAACAAAAATGAAAATACAAACCCACCCTCAGAGCCGTTACAGATATGCCTAACGACAAAACGGCATCCTTAAATGACCGTAGAGTCTGATTCTCGGTGCCATAGCAAAGAAGGACCAAAGAAGGGACCACGCTCTCTGTGTTCGTCGACAGGTCGCAGTCCAAAGGGATGACTATAGAACGAGAAGATCCATCAGTTCTCACCTCGAACCGGGTAAAACCCTCATCGAACATCCTCTCGTCTTCGGGGTAAACGTCGGAGCCGGATTCATAGTCATCTACGGCCACACCTTTCTCCTTGTCCTCGCTAGAGGAAGGAACGATAACCCGCTCTGACGTCGACAGATCACTCCCCGGGACGACCTCGGCTGCCTCTGATCGCCCTCCTCCTTCCACGACGACCTCTGATAAAGGAGCAATCTCCACATTTGAAGGGGACGCAATCTCTACGTCCAAAACTATGCCACCCTCGGGCGCGACCACGGCTGTCTCGGGATCGCCCTCGCTGGCTCTTCGTTCCCTACTACCTCGCCCCCGACCTCTACCCTCCGCCTTTTAGCGAAACTGCTTCCCCCTCGCTCAGCGATGACTCATCCACCAAATGCAGTAAAGGATAAGTCGGAGTTTAAGTACAGGAAAGGACCGGACCATAAATGTTTATTGTACGCAGCCTTACCCTGCATTTCTGCAAGAGGCTGTTTCCACGGATGTAGTTCATTATAAAAATGATAATTTTGTGCCAAACTTATCTATGTTCAGGATCATGGTTTGTGATAATAATAATGAATGGCATCAATTAAGGTTCTGCATATGCATGATTAACAAGATTGTTTGTTTGGTATTGTTGGGTATTTTGATAGTTTTTAGAACTTATGGGTATAAGTCACATTTCATGTTTTTTCAAAACAAAAAAGTAAACACATGTTTTGAAAAATTATGTCCAAACAGATTTTTATCTTCAAACCAAACTTCACCCAAATCAGATTTTTTAAAACAAATTTAGAAATCTATGATCAAACGCTAGCTTAAATCTTTAATTTGAAACCAAACCAAAAACTCAAAACTCAAACCAAATAACATAACTATTTTGGTTCGGTTTGATTTCTTGAATTAATTCGGATAATGCACACCCCTACCAACCAAAGTACCAAACCAAGACTAAAACTTTGTTTATTTAACTGTTTTAAAAGAATTCATTGTGTTCCCAATTTGATATTTTTTCTCTCTCCAAGTCCATCGTCAAAAGAGGCTTTACTTTTGTGATTACGTACATTTTCTCTTGGCAACATTAGTTAGACAGCAGTCGCAGCACAAAACAGAACCAATTGGTCCCTTTAGCCTTTTATCCTCTCACCACCCTTTCACAAACAGTAAGTGTAAACCTTTTCGTTTCAACGTTTTTGCCAACACAAAGTGTAAAATATATATAGTTGTTGCACAAGGCCACGTCGACTTCTACTGTTAATGTTCCTATTGGAAAAAAATAGGCCAAATCCATTTTTCATTTTGACATTTTAGCTGACCTTAGTACATATTAAACACTTCAATCCTATAAAAGTGTGTCAATTGAATATGCGTTGCACAAGGCCACATCGACTTTGACCGTTAATGTTCACATAATAAATATTTCAACCGATTTTAAAGCATCTTCAAAATATTTAACGTTATTAGACCAATAACATTAATTGTATAGTATATAATATTTAAGAATTTAAGTTTATTCGTATCAATTTTAATCTAGTAAGTGATGTTTTTTCTTATCAAACTTATATTCCATTATTGTTTTGATATTATTTCTCTATTATCTTTATATAAGCATGAGTAAAATTAATATCCTTTTTTTTGGTTTAAAAGGAGAATCTATTGCATTAAGTAGGAAGCATACAGGGGGTGGGGGCACAATGGGCTCCCCTATTACAAGTAGTAAGAGATATAGAACTAGTTTCTACTCCCCTAATGGGGAGGTTGTGAGCAAAAGTAGAAGTTAGGCTATAGGGTGATACTACAACCTGTGGTGGATTTACAAGGGGGATTCAAAAATACAGGCGTTTACAGGTCTTATAGTGGCAGTTCCTATGCAGTCAGCTCGGTAGTGGTGGATGACAAAAGGTGGTGGGTTTGCAAAAATCTCCAAGCTGCTTCCATGTTGTTGTCGTGCCGCATATTTTGCTAGACTATCTGCTACAAAGTTTTGTTCCCTGTATGCATGTTGGATGAATGGATCATCCAGATTTGAAATCATTGACCTGCGATCATCAATTATATTAGCATAACTGGGGTGATTATTTGTAAGGATGCTAATTATTTCTGATGCGTCCACCTCGATGTGAAGAGGTAGCAATTTATGTTGTTGTGCTAACTGTAGGCCTATCAATAAGGCATGCAATTCAGTGGCAATTGATGAAGTGGCCTGTATATTTTTGGAAAATTCCAATTGCCAATGCCCCAATTGATTTCTAAAGACTCCTCCTATTCCACATTGACCACTATCTAAGAGCCATCCACATTAAGCTTGTAGAATCCTTAGGGTGGAGGGTGCCATTTTACGGGTAACGATATTTTTGAAGGCTTTTACTGGGACGTATTTGTAAGGAAATAGTATTCTGATGCCTTATCTATTATTAGAGGCAAACTAATGGGATTATTAATAAGTTGGAAGATAGTCTGATTGCGATTGAGCCAGATATGCGAGAGAGTAAAGGAGGCAAAGATCGGAGGAGGTATGTTATTAGGGCATGTACCAATGGGGAGCTGTAAAAAGTGACTGGCCCAAAGAGAGTGGTCATGATACTGGTTGTTAAAAGTAGAGATTAATGTGGACATGCGTAATATTTCCCAAAGTGGCTGGGTCTTTGGGCATTAAAAGAAGATATGTTGTGCTGTTTCCGGGGCTAGGTGGCAGATTTGGCAGACGGGGGAGCTGGTGATAGAAAGGAAGGCAAGATAATTATTCATGGATAGTCGATCATGGTAGCAAAGCCTGAGGAAATGTAGTAATTTTGTTGGCAAATGCAATCGCCACAACCATTTGAAGGTAGGTATATGTGCAGATGGAAGGAGCGAGTGATAGCTTGATCTAACCGAAAATCTACATTGTTTGCGAGGGTCCAATGTATTTGGTCAAAATGCTGAGTCGTTTGGGGTAATCAGATGTGGTTGATCTGTTGTAGAATGTGGTCAGGGAAGTGGAAGGAGATGTTATTGAGATGCCATGATGCATTAGAGGTGTAGTCGGCTACAGAGGAGGATTCTTCGTGAGACAGTAATGGCCTAGAGATTAGAGATCGAAGAGTGGTATTTGCTTTGATCCAAGGATCTTGCCAGAATTTTATGTGGCTCCCCGTGGCGATTCTCCATTGGTAGCCCAATTGACAGATGAACCATCCTTTTTGAATGTTCTTCCAGATAAAAGAACCTTGGGCAGTGGGTGCAGATTTACATTTTGAGAGGAGGATCTGTGCCCATAATTGGGTAGGATTGTGAAAAAGTCTCCATGCAAGGCTTGCATTGAGGGCCTTGATTTTAGTAGCTAATCGTTAATTCCAAGGCCTCTGTCTGACTTAGGAAGTGTGATTTTGTTCAATTTGATTAAATGAAGTTTCCTTTTTTGTTGAGTGGTACCCCATAAAAAATCACGTGGGTATCGGTTTAACTTTGAGCAGATAGCTTAGGGATGGAGATGTATTGCATAATGTGATTGGGTAGTGTGTTGAGTGAGGAGCGAATGAGAGTCGTTCGTCCAACCATAGTAAGGTGGCTAGATTGACATCCTGCTAGACGTGCCTTGAAATTGTCAAGGATGAATTGGAAGTCGTTTTTAGTAGGGCGGTGTTGAAAAATGGGGAAGCCAAGGTATCTCCCAAAGTGGCGACCTTCAGTCATGGCTAAACTATGAAGTATAAACTGCTTATCTGGAGGTGTACAATTTCTAGAGAAGAAGATTTTTGATTTAGTGAAATTAGTGGATTGTCATAAGAGGGCAGTGAAATTGTTTAAGTTATCTATTATAGCATGACAACTTTTGGTCGTGATTTTGGAGTTGAGGATGATATCGTCTGCAAAGAAGAGGTGGGAAATATGCGGTCCTCCTCTAGACAGTTGTATAGGGGACCAGAGATGATAGTCGACAGCGGAGTTGATGCCGCAGGATAGTACTTCCATGGATAATATAAAGAGATAGGGTGATAAGAGGTCACCTTGCCGGATACCTTTTGTAGGTTGGAAAAATTCTGTAGGGCTACCATTGTGGAGGACAGATATGGAAGATGTGGAGGCGCAAGACACGATTAATTGAACAAAGGGAGCTGGGAAGTGTAGTTGAAGAAGGGCATGGTGTAAAAAAGACCATTCAAGCTTGTCGAAAGCCTTTTCCAGATCTAATTTTAGAAGCATGTGTGGAACTCGTCCTTTCGTACGCTGAAATTTAAGGAGAATTTCCTGAACAATAATAGCATTATCTGCCGCTCTTCTATTTTTTATGGAAATTGGTTTGAGTAGGGTGGATTAGGTTGTGTAAAAGCGTCTTCATACGGTTAACCATTATTTTGGTAAAGATTTTATAAATAGTATTACATAAACTAATAGGACGATATTGGGTGATGGAGGCTGCATTCTTGTCTTAGGAATAAGGCAAAGATACGTAGTATTGATTTCTGGGGGGATAATATGATCTTTAAAAAAATTCTCGCAGATGACTGAATGCTTGATATCTGCCCAATAATGCTGATAAAAATAAGGATGGAGTCCATCAGGGTCAGGGGCCTTTAATGGTTGAAAGGAGTTTAGAGCCTCAAGGATTTCAATGTCCTGAAGGGGTAGTAAGAGAAGATTTTGATCCTCTTGGAAGAGGGTGTTGTGTGGGGCTAGGGAGTAGGAGTTACTGGAACAAGTTAGGTTTGTAGTGAAAAGTTGTTGGAAATAATCCATTATATGGAGCTTAATTTGAATTGGCTCGCAAATCCAATTCCCTCCATTGTCTTGGAGGGCAGTTATTTTATTTCGTCGACGTCTTTGGATAGTGGAGAGGTGAAAGAACTTTGTGTTAGCATCTCCTTGGTTAAGCCAGGTGATACGTGATTTTAACTTCCAAAAGTCTTCCTCCTGCTGGAGTAGGACGTGTATTCAGAAATTAGATCTTGTTCAAGGTTTTGTAGGAAGAACTAGTAGGGTATTTAACGGATGCTTGAATGCCTGCTAGTCTACTTAAAATCTATTTTTTCTTTTTAAAAATATTGCCAGAGTGACATTTGTTCCAAACTTGAACGGTGGCAGTGAAATTTTGTATGGCGGGTAGTAGATGAGGGTGGGAATACCAAATAGATTGGATAAGGGAGGGGAATTCGGGGTGAGAAGCCCAGATGGTTTCAAACCGGAAGGCTTTCTTTTGTGAATAAGTACAACAATTAAGTTGGAGTAATAAAGGACAATGATCGGAGTGAGTGCGTGGGAGGTGTGTGACTAACGAGTTTGGGATTAAATTAACCCATTCATAATTAGCCATTAATCTGTCTAATCGTTCCATAATATGATTACCTAGTCAACGATTATTACTCCACGTATACCGGCTCCCTTTGTATTCTAAATCAGCAAATTGACAGTAATTTATCAAATCCAGAAAATATTGGGGCCTATTTAAATTAATGGGTCTCCCACCAAATTTATCACCCGCAGAGATAATTTCATTAAAATCCCCACCCAAAATCCCAGGGCCAGTAAAATTATCTTCTATGCATCTAATATTTTGCCATAAAATATTTCAATCAGAATAATCAGTGCTAGCATATATTGCTGAAAATAACCATTGTTGGGTATAGGGGAGTACCTTGATCATGCAATGGATTTCTTGGCAATAACATCCACAATGAGGGCCTCACAATGCCAGAAAAGGACAATAGCTCCAGATTGTCCTTCGGCGGGTACCTGTGCCATGTTAGAGAATAGAAAATCTTCCTTGAGGGCATGATGATCCTGGAGATGGATTTTTAGAAGTGCAACTAGTGATGGCCTGTGGTAGTCTAGCATGGATTGGAAAAAACTATGAAATTCTTGGAATTGGGCGCCCCGACAATTCCAAACAATAAAGTACATTTGACTATTATTAGTTTCTGTCATGGGTGTTCCTGTAGTGCTTGGGTTTGACTTGTGGTGGCCTTACTCCGTGCATGGAGTGAGGGAATCACGACTATTGCATATTTGCCCACCGCCCGATTTGTGGTTGGCCGTATTCGTATGGAGTATGTGTGAAGATTTTAGGGACAATTTAGGTGAAACTTTTTTGCGTATTCCTCCTGGACCACAAATACCTTGATTCCTGCAAGCCAGAGAGGTTTTGGGCGTGTGTTCCTGAAGTGCTCCATTGCCTTTGCTATTTCTTGTTGGAATTCTACGTTTGGTTCTACTGTATTGGGAGGGGGTGGTGAGTGTGGTGAGATGGAGGTGGAGTGATCAGTGGTGGAAGGGTGTATGGTTGGATCCATGGGGTTGTTGGGAGAGGCGACAATGGTGGATAGTAGGGGAGTTGTAGATAGTGGGGATAGAGATGGGTGGGATCCCAGTATGGGGATGGATTTGGTAGTGGTTGATATGGTGCTAGAAATGGGGCTTGCATCATAGACCAATGGTACCGATCATAAATGTTCGTCTCTAGACAGATCCCCTCCGTTACAATTTATGCTAAGTCCGTTAGATTTGTGAGAAGAATCGTAACTTCCTGATTGTTCACTAACATGGTAAAGATTAGAGCATGATTCTGAAGTCCCACTTCCAACCATGACGTTGGATCCGCCATTGCATGGTGTGTTTGAGCTGTGAAGATGTGAGTAATGGGATTCATGGTTGATGTTTGAAACTGAAGATGATTGTAACGAGGAAGGGAAGTGTTTGGACTGGGTGGAGTTATTGGTCTTAGTGGTAGTATTGGACAAGTTCTGTGCATGGCTAATATGGTGATGAGTAATATTATGTGAATTTGGGGGGGAAGGGGGGGGGGTCTGTAATGATTGTTGTGAAGGGGTATTGTTATATGGGGAATGAGGGGTGGTTAAAAGGTGTGGTGAATCAGGTGTTGAGTGTTGGGGTAAAGAAAGGTTTGATATTGTTTTATGCAGTGTCTCAGTAGTGTGTTTATCAAAAGGTGGGTTAGTGGAATTGGGGGGTTATTTACGTGTGGGGTTATATCATCAGAGATATAATTTGCCTTGAATTTCTGAATATATGTTGCGATTTGGTGGGTAATTGTAGGACTAGGTATATTGGGTAGGGTAGATAATGTGACTAGTTGATTGGAGGAAGCAGTGTAATGGGGTTTGGGAACCCACGTGGACAATCGTGGGGACTGCATGGTGTACTAGGGTGTCAGAGGTTGGGAGGTTAATATATTGAGATTGGTTTGTGGTGGGCTAGTTTGTGTTTGGGCTAATTTTTGGGCGGCTGGGTTGTCAATGTTTTGGGCTTGAGTGATAGAGTCCGAAGGAGGATTAGATTCTTCTATGTGAAGATTTACAAATTGATTAGAATGAGTGTAGAGTTGTATTTCTTCTTTATCAACATTAAAATTAAAAGCTTGATTACCAACAATGTTAAGGGGTGTATTAACTGGGGATGGGAGATTAGCAGATGTACCTGCTCGAGGCGCGCGAGGAAATTCTTTGCTATCTTCAGAAAATGTTGGTTGGGGACCCTTATTTTTTGTGGCTGATTTTCTGGTAAAATGAACCGTTTGCCATTCATTTACTTCTGGGGTTGTTTTTGTGGAATTGTGATTGGGTGTAAGGATGGGGGTGTGTTAGCCAACGTGGTATTAGTTGGGCAATTTTTTAACAAATGCCCTAACTTTCCGCAGACAGTACAAAGAAGGTGAATACCTTCATAGAGAATAACTTGTCTATTAGTACCTATATAGAGATGTGTTCGGAGGGGTTTTTCCAATGGCACCTCAACGCATATTCTAGCGTATTGAACTCGCGTTGTCCCAGAGTACAAGTATCGATCTTCAATAGCTTGCCTATTTTGTTTCCCATTTTATGGAGGTTGTCAAGGTCATAAAACTCAGTGGGTAGCTCTGGGAGGCGAACCCAAATGGCTGAGTATGTGAGCTTAGCAGTGGAGGCAAGGAATTTGGGTTCCCATTGCCAAACTGAGAGGAAATGATTTAATATGAACCAAGGACCGTCATGCAGGGCATGAAACATATTTGCTTTCTGTTGAAATTGGAGCAAGAAAAAATCGGATCCAAGATCAACTAGTGGGAGGTCTTCAGTAGGTTTTCACGGGGCGTATATTTTTTGGCGTAGTGTTTGATGGTTTAACTTCACGCCCAACGACCTTGACTATGCCGAGAGTTGCCATGGAGAATAAAGGCGGGATTTATCTTCAGCTGTTAAGGGGATAAAACTATCTGAGTCCATGGAGGGGTTAGTTTCATCAGTGAGGTCCATCTTGGTGAGTTGGAGATTTGGGTTACTAAGGGCGAGGGAGAGTTGAGTATTGGTGATCAATTTTTCCAAAAAGGAGGTTTTTGTGGTGGTATTTGGTGAGGGGGGATGATCGATCTGCATGGTAACGTAAGATAACCAAGTAAATTAACACCAACATAGCTGGGACACAGACAAGTAAAATGTACTCAAATAAGGAAGGCGATGTTAACTTAATCAATCACATCATTTCTGATACACAATTCCAACCATCTCAAAACTCCGTGTCTCATATCATAACTTCAATTTCCAAACCTTTAGCACACACGGCGCTTTGTGCCCACATAATTCCATCTCACTTTGCACAACGTCATCCTCATGCTACTCAGTATATGGGGTCCATAACCAATGCAATTAAGATGTCAAGGAATCTCATTTATATAACATAAAGTAAATTACAGGATTTAATAAATTAAAACGTAGTGGAAATTTCTTTTTTAGGTAACATTTGATCTCAACAGTTAAGGAAATTTAATTGAGAAACTAATTGAAATAAAACATAACATTTATAGGAATTTGAATTATTGGAAGGTGTATGTATATATATATATGTATATATATATATATATATATATATATATATATATATATATATATATACATATATATATACAGCGAGTTCAAATTCAAAAGTCATATGAAGCAGCGCAGTATAAATTCCTTTATTTTAAATCGCGATATTACTAACAACTTAACGAGACAGGAGGAAATGATTCAACGTAGTAAATTTACTTTAAAAATTAATTCACCAGAGTAATTTTTTAGGAAAGAACTCAAGGAACAACGGCAAGTCAACAACTCAATACCAATAACCCGATCCGCACAACTTAGTGAAACCCGAAATACAAATTGTAAAAGTCTTAAACAAATGAACTAGGGTCTTCTCAGTATTCAGCTGTAACCAAATCCTAAATGAAATGTAAAACCACCGAATAACTTATACAGTCAAAGAGGAATACATAAGCATATATATTATATTGATGCGGCGCGTATCTCGATCCCACCAATCCTCCCTTATTCCTCTGTAACAATTACAATAAAAGTAAATAATATATATTTGTTGCAGCGTGCAACCTGATCCCACCAATCCTCCCTTATTCCTCCTTAACAATTACAATAAGTGTAAATAGCATATATATCACCATATCAGTAACAACATGATCATTCACCCTTATTACTCCTTGTTGCGGCGTGCAACCCGATCCCACCAGTTCACCCATATTACTCCTCAATATATATCACCTTTATTCCTCCTGTTGCGGCGTGCAACTCGATCCTACCTGTTCACCCTTATCACTCCTTGTTGCGACGTGCAACCCGATCTCACCAGATAACATCAATTCTCCCGTATTCTTCCTCAACATATCAACAACTAGACATAGTTTAAAATCAACAACAACAACGACTCAACAACCCAATCACAAGAATTTCTACCACCAAGAATATGAGTACACGACAATAAGAGAATCACGGGAAAACTAAGAAGCACAACGACCTTTACAAAAAAAACAAGACATATAAGGCACGTGATAACTACACCGGCAACCACAATAATTTGAACACATAGCATATATGCACGAGATCATAGAGGAATTCACAATTAAGAGATAATAAAACAGTAATGAGGACAATCACATCAATTAAGGCAAATAAGGCCAAGTAATAAGTAAGAGTTAGAGGAAAGCTAACAACATCGTATGGAGCATATAGAGGTAAAACAAGCAATTAGGAAATCCAATCATATCGAAAAACTTCCCACTTATTGAATATAAGGACCTAAGAACCCTAAAGGCAAAGTTTCAATAAATAAGTCCGAGCACACACTCGTCACCTCACGTGCACGGACTACAATTAGCATTAAAGACTCAAATCCTAAGGGGAAATCCCCCACACAAGGTTAGGCAAGATACTTACCTCAATCCGGCCAATTCAATACTCAATCTAGCTTTTCCTTTACCAATTCATCAAAGCTCGGCTCAATCTAGCCAAAAACGACTTGAATACATCAAACAATGCAAGAGAAAATAATTCCAACTAACAAAGCTATGATTCTCATACAATTTGTAAAAAGTCAACAAAAGTCAACTTCCAGGTCCGCACCTCGGAACCCGACAAAATTTATAAAAACCGAATACCCATTCTGATACGAGTTCACCCATACAAAAGTTATCTAATTCCGATACCATTTGGTCCTTCAAATCATTATTTTACATTTTTGAAAGATTTCACAATTTTTCCCAAATTTTCCTTTAGATTCTCATGAATTTGATGTTAAATCTAAGATATAATCACAAAATATAGTTGGGAATTGACTAAAGATACTTACCCAATGACTTGGTATGAAAATCTCTTCACAAAATCGCCTCACCTCGACTCTAGGGTTCAAAAATATGAAAAATCAAGCAAAAACTCGGAATACCCAGCTTTTAGCAAGCTGCAGATGTCGCATTTGCGACACTGGGTTCGCAAATGCGAACTCGTAAAAGCGAAGAAAGCTTCGCAAATGCGAAGCTTGGACTTACCCTGCTGAGGTCGCATTTGCGACTGAAACTTTGCAAATGCGAAGGTTGGCATTCGCAAATGCGAAAAATGCCCAGCCGCCCAAGCATCGCAAATGCGATGGCCGCATTTGCGACCAGAACATGGCAAATGCGAAGAAGCCAGACCAGCAAATTCAAAATTCATGAGATCTATTTCGTAACCGCTTCGAAACTCACCCGAGCCCTCGGGACTCCTAACCAAGCGCCCACACAAGTCTTAATACATAACACAAACTCGCTTGCGCGATCGGGACACCAAAATAACATCTAGAACCACGAATCGGATGCCAAAACGCATGAAAATTACTATGAACTTCAAGAACTTCTAAATTGCAACCAAGCATCCAATCCATATCAAATCAACTCCAAACGACACCAAATTTTGCAGGCAAGTCCCAAATAACATAATGGAGCTATTCCAACTTTTGGAATCGCATTTCGACCTCGATAACACAAAAATTAATTATGGGTCAAACCTCTCCATTTTCCAAACTTCAACTTTTCCAACTTTCGCCGAAATGCCTCAAATTACCCTACGAGCCTCCAAATCCAAATCCGAATGCACGCCTAAATCCAAAATCACCATACGAAGCTACTGACATTATCCAAAACTCATTCCGGAGCCATTTACTCAGAAGTCAAATTCTGGTCAAATTCTCACCACTTAAGCTTCCAAAACTAGATTCCTTCTTCCAATTCGACTCCGATTCCTTCAGAAACAGAATCCAACCATGCACGCAAGTCGATACACATAATAAAAAGCTGCTCGCGACTTCAAACTGCCGAACCGGACGCAATTGCTCTAAACGACCAGTCGAGTCGTTACAATTTAGGCTAATTTTTTTTATTTGGCTAAAAATAATAAAGTTTTAGTAATTTTTTCTTGAATTTGACCTGAAAATAAAGATTTATACAATTGAAATAAATAGCCAAGGCATCTAAAAAGATATAAAAGATATATAGTTTGATTTTTATTATTTTGGTTATAATTTTTTATATAGCTCTAAATTATGGAGCTCTAATATATATATATATATATATATATATATATATATATATATATATATATATATATATATATATATATATATATATATATATATATATATTACCGGAAAAAGTAAAAATACACTGCTGAAATAAATAGTCATTGCATCAAAAGTAAAAATAAGAAGAGTGTACAATTGCTAGTTCATTATTTTGGCTATACCTTTTTATTTGGTAAGAAATAATGGAGCTGTAGCCATTATTTTTTTCTGAGTTGATTCGAAAATAAAAATACACAATTAAAATAAATAGACATCATATATGAAGAAAAAAATAATAGAAAATACACAACTAGTACTCCATTATTTTTTGCCAAAAGTTTTCTATTCAGCTAAAATGATGGATTTCCAACCAAACTTTTACAAATTTGGCGCAAAAAAAGAAGAAGAAATATGCAGTTGGAACAAATGGACTTTATATCTGTAGAAGAAATTAAAAAGAATAAAAGTTAGAGTAAAATCCACATTATATGTTAAGATGAAGCAAGAAGAAATACATAGTTGTAACAAACAAATCATTATATGTGACTATATGACAATTAAAAGTAAAAAAATAACCTACTTGGAAGCTGATTTTCAATTTTTCTTCATTCCTACGCGCTTAAAAGAGAGTGCACCCATACTCTTCGTCACATCAGCGTTTAGGGAGGTAATTTCTTTCAAAAGGCTAAGTTTAAGGGTAATTAAGACCACAAATAGTTTAGGAGTGTAACTAATAATCTGTGTGAGGTTTAAGGTGGTTTTTAGGTATTCCGCCTGATATGTATTTTCGCTCTAATTTATGATTCTTAAGGCTCAATGCTTTTCACTTTTTGGTCCAAATAATAGATATAGGTGAATCATTTTCCGGCGTAGAATTGGACGTGGCTGTGACACCTGTTAGGTGTTGAAAAAGTGAATGTACTAATATTAATATTACCCAATTCAACCATTGGACCATTGAGAAATATATGTTTGCTGTACGTGTTTACTTTGTACAATTGTACCACAACTATTTTTCATGTTGTTTCAAGATTTCAATTGTTGTTGTAATATTATAAGTTTATGTTAAATCAGCCATCAGCAAGAAGTTTCCTCTTTTCGAGAAGGTACAAATCTTGTTATATTTTTCATTTCTATTTGCTTTTCTTTTTTGGGTCCTCAAGAAAGAACTTATAGTATTACTTAAGTGGTCGGGGAATTTATGTTCTGCAAAGCTCTACATGCCCAAATTCATTAGGTTCACCTATATCCTACGGCAGCTAATTTCTATTTGCTAATTTCTTCTATTTGTCACCTTTTTTACATGTACGTTTATGTGACGACCCGACCAGTCGTCTCATGAGTTATTGCTCCGTTTCCCCCATTTCTGCTTTTTTATGCTTCGTACCCGTGTTTTTAGGTGGTCAAGTTGATTGGTTTGAGTTCGGAGTGAATTTGGTAAGAAATGAGACACTTAGTCTCTTTTAAGAAGGGTTAAGTTGGAAAAGTCAACCGGATGTTGACTTATGAGTTGGAGGGCTCGGATGTGAATTTCGATGGTTCGGTTAGCTCCGGGGGATGATTTGTGACGTAGGAGTGTGATCGGAAGTGGTTTTGGAGGTCCGGTGTAGAATTAGGCTTGAATTGACGAAGTTAGTATTTTTGCGATTTCCGGTTGATAGGTGAGATTTAGATCCGAGGGTCGGAATGGGATTCCGAGAGTTGTTGTAGCTTCATTATGTCATTTGTGATGTGTGTGCAAAATTTCAGGTCATTCGGACGTCGTTTGGTCGGGTTTTTGATCAAAAGCGTGTTTCGAAAGTTTTAGAAGAACTTAGGCTTGAATTCGATATAATTTGATGGTTTTGGTGTTGTTTGAGGTGTTTTGAGGATTGGAACAAGTCTGAATGATGTTTTGGGATGTGTTGGTGCTTTTGGTTGAGGTCCCGGGGGCCTCGGGGTGATTTCGGATGGCTAACGGGAAGAGTTTTGGACTTGTGCAATTTCAGATTTCTGCTGTTTCTGGTATTTTCGCACCTGCGGCTTGGGTACCGCAGGTGCGGTATCGCAGATGCGAAAGGAAAGGCGCAGATGCGGTTTTAGGAAGGAGAGTCAGGAACCGCAGATGTGGTATGGGGACCGCACCTGCGGAGTCGCAGATGCGACCATTTGACCGCAGAAGCGGTTTTGGGAGAGAAAGGTTGAGACCGCAGATGCGGTGGGGTGCCCGCACCTGCGGAGCCGCACATGCGGCTGGTGGATCGCAGATGCGGATTTGGGCCTTTAATGAATTTCCGCAGAAGCGGACTTGTGACCGCAAATGCGGTACCGCAGAAGCGGCGGAGGGGTCGCAGATGCGAAAACCCCTGGGCAGACGGGTTTTTAAACATTTTATTCCGCGAGCTTAAGTCATTTTTCCACCATTGTTAATTATTTCGAGAGCTCTTCGGGAGAAATTGAAGAGGGATTTGAAGAGGATTGATTGGAGGTAAGTTTTATGAACCAAAAACGTGATTATATTGTGAAATTAACCTAGAAATTCATGGAAATTAAGCTAAAAATGGAGGTTTAGGGCTTGAGATTAAGAGAGTCTAAATTGGGGATTTGAGGGGTCAATTGAACTCCGATTCTTGTGTTTTTGATATGTATGAACTCGCGGGGGGAGATAAGGAATCTAATGATGTGAAAATTTTTAAGTTTCGATAAGTGGGCCCGGGGCTCGGGTTTTGCTAATTTCGAGATTTTTGATATTTTTCGATTGTTTTCGCCTGGGCTTTGTTCCCTTAGCATATTGTGACATATTCGCTCTGGTTTTGGTCAGATTCGACGCGCGAGGAGGGCGATTTGAGAGGCAAGGGCATAGCGAGCTAAAGCTTTGGCCGGTTTGAGGTGAGTAATAATTGTAAATGATGTCCTGAGGGTTTGAAACCCCGGATTTGCACAACGTAGCGCTATGTTGAGGTGAGACACCTGCTGTATGATGAGCGTGGGGTCCATTACTACTGGGGATTGTGACTTGGTCCGTCCCGATTGATGATTTCACCGCATTTTTGACTGAGATTTAATAATTATCATTATGATTTGGGCTAGTTGCCATGTTTGGGGCCTTGTGGCGACTTGTAGAACCCTTAGGGGCATTATGACTGATTTTTCTCACTTCACTTGTTAAAAACCATATCTTCAGTCATGTTTCTAACTGTTTAAAACAATATGAACCGGTTTTTGAAATGTTAATCCTAAATGAAAGAAATATGTGGGCTGAGATCCCGACCTTATATTATTGTGCCGAGAGGCTGTGATTATAATGACTGAGAGGGGTTTAGAACCCAAATGGTGAGGATGTTATATATATATTGTGGATCGGGCTGCACGCCGCAGCAAATACTTATATGGATCGGGCTGCACGCCGCAGCAAATATATATGTGGATCGGGCTGCGCGCCGCAGCAATATAGCGTTTGGGCTGTAGGAGCCTCTCCTGGAGTCTGCACACCCCCAGTGAGTGCAGTCGACTATTTATATGGATCGGGCTATGCGCCACAACGATGTACGAATCGGGCTGCACGCCGCAGCGGTCATTTTGATTTTGGTGATTGTGAGAGATATATGGTTACTGTGTTCGAGGAACGGGTTTATACTTGTTAAATACCTGATAAGCTACCTGTTTTACCTGATCTAAGAGATTTCACTTGACTTCTTCACTATTTTGCTGTTTTAAGTTGATTTACTGCTTTGATATAGAACTACTTAGTGTTTTTACGTGATTTCTTACTGTCAGCCATTATTTATGATTATTACTCACTGAGTCGGAGTACTCACATTACTCCCTTCACCTTGCGTGCAGATCCAGGTGTTCCCGAGGCATAGTGAGGGCTTCTTGCTGATCATCATCCACCGGAGTTATCGAGGTAGCTGCATGGCGTCTGCAGACCCGATCTCTCCTTCTATCTTTACCTTTCAGCATATTCTAGACTATCTTTTTGTTAGGCTGTTTAAAAACTTGTAATAGAGGCTCTTGACTTGTGACATCGGATCGGTGGGCTATTGTAGAGATATCGTTATGGTTTTCTACATACTTTATCTTTTGTTTCAGACTTCTGTTGATGTTGAATTGGTAATTAACTCTGGTATGTGGTAACAAATTTTAAGCAAAGGGAGTTGTGAGTGTTAATTGGCCGGTCTTGCCTAGCAATGTGTTGGGCGCCATCACGACCGGGGATGGGGTCGTGACAAGTTGGTATCAGAGC
This sequence comes from Nicotiana attenuata, assembly GCF_001879085.1. NCBI lineage: Eukaryota > Viridiplantae > Streptophyta > Magnoliopsida > Solanales > Solanaceae > Nicotiana > Nicotiana attenuata. The sequence continues at coordinate 307,686 of NW_017671178.1, forward strand.
CTAGGTTACCTTGGTCTCACGAGTCATGAGCCGGTTTAGTAGAGTCTCGCGGATCGGTACGAAGACGTCTATATTTATCCTCGAGAGGCTGCAAAACCTTTAGGAAAAACTTCATCTTCTTGAAATTCTTGTCGTGCGAACTTGTGGACGACCACCAGTACCACCCACTGAGGCCACCAGAGGCCGTGGACGCGGTCGTGGTCATGGTAGAGGCAGAGTAGCGAGGGCAGCATCTGTTGATCCACCAGCTGTCCCAGCTCCGGATCAGACTCCAGCAGCACCAGTTCAGGCACCAGTTGTGCCCATCGTGATTCCAGGTCTACAAGAGACCTTGACACAGATTTTGACAGTTTGCACCGGCCTGGCTTAGGCAGTTTCAGCCACCACAGCAGCAACTGCTTCGCAGGCCGGGGGAGGCAACCAGACCCCCGTTGCTCGCACACCTGAGCAGGTAGTGCAGGGACTACAGATGCCAGAGGCACCTCCAGCTCAGTCGGTTGCACCAGTGCAGGAGTTCAGGGTTCTAGTTATGCCGGAGGATGAGCAACGTCATCTTGAGAGGTTTGGTAGACTCCAGCCTGCGACATTCAGTGGTGCTGAGGGCGAGGATGCCCAGGGTTTTCTTGACAGGTGTCAGCGGATGCTCCGTACAGCAGGGGTTCTTGAGTCTAGTGGTGTGGCATTTACCACCTTTCAGTTTACTGGGGATGCCTTCACTTGGTGGGATGCGTATGAGAGGCGTAGGCCGGATGGTGCAGCGCCCCTTTCTTGGCAGCAATTCTCCACTCTTTTCTTGGAGAAGTATGTACCGCAGCCCGTAGATAGGAGTTGCGTAGGCAGTTTGAGTGGTTGAAGTAGGGAGATATGACCGTGACCCAGTACGAGATGAGGTTTTCGGAGTTGGCTCGTCATGCCACCTGGATGATTCCGTCAGATCGTGAGAGGATCAGGAGATTTGTGGATGGCCTTAACTACCATCTCCGTATTCTGATGACTAGAGAGAGAGTATTAGGTGCTATGTTCGAGGAGGTGGTGGATATCGCTCGTGATATCGAGTCAGTTCGCCGTCGGGATCGAGAGGAGAGGGAGGACAAAAGGCCTCGTGGATCGGGCAGTTACAGTGGTGCTCCTTTGAGGGGCCAGTTCCAGCATGGTAGAGGTCGTTCTTTCAAGCCTGCTCAGTCGGCCCGTCCAGAGTATTGTGGGGCATCTTCAGGTCATGGTCATCATGGGCCTCAGTAGGGCCAGCCTTCACTCAGCGCCCTCCCAGCTCAGAGCTCATCTCGTGCCTCATCAGCTCAGGGTTCTTCCGCGCCAAGTGCATCTGCTAGCCACTCAAGTGCAATGGGTTTCCTTCAGTCCCCATCTCCAGCACCGGGTAGTTGTTATGAGTGCGGAGAGTTTGGTCACATGAGGATGTAGTGTCCTCGACTCCGTGACGGTCAGCATTAGCAGAGGGGTCAGCCCTCGACTTCTGCTCCAGTTACTTCACCACCCGCCCAGCCAGCTAGGGATGGAGATCAGGCAGCCAGGGGTCGCCCCAGAGGGGGAGGCTGATCAGGCGGTGGCAAGGCTCGTTTTTATGCTATTCCAGGCAGGACAGATGCTATTGCTTCAGATGCTGTCATTACAGGTATTGTTTCAGTTTGCCACAGAGATGCCTCCGTATTATTTGATCCCGGTTCCACCTATTCTTATGTGTCCTCATATTTTGCTCACTATTTGAGTGCGCCTCGGGAGTTTCTTGCTTTACCTGTTCTTATGTCTACCCCGGTGGGCGATACTGTTGTTGTGGACCGTGTGTACCGGTCATGTGTTGTGACTATTGGGGGTCTTGAGACCCGAGTTGATCTATTGCTATTGAGCATGGTGGACTTTGATGTTATTTTGGGGATGGATTTGTTATCTCTGTGTCATGCTATTTTAGACTGTCATGCTAAGACAGTCACTTTGGCTATGTCGGGTGTACCACGGATCGAGTGGCGTGGTGTGACTGATTATGTTCCGAGTAGAGTGATTTCTTTCTTGAAGGCCCAGCGTATGGTTGGGAAGGGTTGTCTTTCATATCTAGCATTTGTGCGGGATGTTGGAGCTGAGGCTCCTAGTATCGATTCTGTTCCAATTGTGAGGGATTTTCCCGATGTGTTTCCTGCAGACCTGCCGGGCATGCCATCGGACAAGGATATTGATTTTGGTATTGACCTGGTGCCGGGCACTCAGCCCATTTCTATTCCGCCATATCGCATGGCACCAGCAGAGTTGAAAGAATTGAAGGAGCAGCTTCAGGAACTCCTAGATAAGGGGTTCATTCGGCCTAGTGTCGTCACCTTGGGGTGCGCCAGTTCTGTCGTGTAGAGAAGAGTAGCGCACTAGNNCGTACTTGTGTTCAAGTTTCGTATATCTCCCCTTCTGAACTTGTTTAGGTATTGAGTTTTCTCAAATATGTTCTTCATGATTTTTCTTCCTTTGTCATTCAAGCATGCTATCATATCTGTTTTGCTGAGGTTCTGAAACAATGGCTTGCTTTCTCACCTCCATGTCTGACTTAATTGTGAAACCCTAGGATTTGGGGTTTCCCTTGATGATTTTGATTTTGTGTTTGAGTTAGGGTTCCACTTTGGGACCCTGGACTCTCAGACCCACTATGAGTCTGCAAATTGAACCTGTATCTCTTCGCTTATGATTCTGAACTTTTATTTGATTAAACTCTCTTTTAAATAACTTGACAGTCCTTTCTTGATTTACATATTTGTGTATTTTATATATGAGAACTCTTCTTTCAAAAAAGGTGTTGCCAACTACTAATTGATTCCGAATTCCTTTAATTGTGTTCACTTGATTGTTACTGATTTTCCCTACTTGAACCTTTCTTTACCCCTTTCCTGACTTGATTCATTCACGTAATAGTCTGAAATTTTGATTTTACTGGTTGATTCCCTTTCCTTTTTTTTACAAATCGTGTACTATTAGTTTGTTGCCTTAAATAGCTTCTATGTACTTACCCTTTATTATACTGCTAGGAAAATATTTTTCAAACCCCTTTCCTTAATTGTTTTTACCCGTTTGAAATCAGAATCCCTTAACTAAAGGGAGACTGATTACAATGTTATTTCCTTACCTTTTTCTTGCTTATTTGCTGCACTATAAAAGGGCCTGACCCTTCTGCACTGAAAAAAAGGCTTTTAAGCTTTGAGAACTTTACAACTTTAGAACTTTGAACTTCTGAATCCTAAAGTCCAATACTCATACTCTCACACACATACTTTCAATCACAATACTCTTTCAAACTCCCTACTCTCTGCTGAGACTTTTGTACTGCTTTGCTTGCAACTTGGCTTTTCAAGACTGCTGTTTTTACTTATTTGTTTTCCCTGAAACTGGTATGTCTCAATTTTGATTTCAGCTCTTTCCCTATGTGTTTACTTTACGGTTGCTCTATTCCTGTCTACCTTGCTGCTCATGTTCTATACATTACTTCCTTTTATGTTTACTGCTTGATATAAATCCCCCATACCCCCGTTCCTTTTTGTGTGCTAAGTTAAAGTTCATGGCCTGGCAGTATCCAAATTACTGCCCAGGTCTGAACCTGACCTTCAATAGGTCCTAACTCCCAAATTCAAGCTGACAGGCTGGTCACGGGTGTGCCAGCATCCTAATTGTTGGGAATGACCACTAGTTTGTCATGGTTTTCCCTAATTCCCCCTCTATCGCACTTACACTTGTTCTTAGACTCTAATTTCTACCTCCCTCCTATGAGTCTTGCCTTGGGGACCTTGAGTTCCCTCTGAACTTGGACATTTCAGGGCTGGCCCTTCCACACTGCACTATAATCTGATCCTGCAAATGTAACTGGGTGTAAGCACTGCCTGGAGTTCATGAAGTTTCTTGGAACTTTGACACACCCAAAGGATGAGAAAGGCTTTGGAAATCTGATCTTTGAAAGTTGGTTTATTTAATGTTTCAGACTAGGAGTCTGAATTAGGCTCTCCTTGGTTGGAATTTTAATTTCTGATGTAATTTTTATTTACTTTTCTGGATTCATTCAAGTTGTAATAATCTTGTAATACTTATGGGGTGTATTGTAAAATGGGGGGAGGGTCTCTCATGTTATGCATATGGGGGGTTAGATATCATGTTTTAGGTCTTTATTTCTGCAATCACAATATTTTTCGTCTATGTATCTGCATATAGAAATCTTGCCTATAAGCCATTTCATTACTGTATATAGAGATCCTGCCTATAGATTTTCCCATATAGAGATCCTACCTATAGTTTTGTTTCAATACTGCATATAAAAACCATGCCTATAATTTATGCATTTCATCATATAGAAGCCATGCCTATAGGTTTCTGCACTTCTGCATATGCATATGACATTAGGCAAACAATCCATAGGTTAAGGAATAATCAATTGCATCCTAGATACCATGCTCATAGGATTCCTGCACTTACATAACCGTTTTAAAATCAGTAACGCCTAGAATTCATGCCTATAGGAGCAATCGTTTAAATCTGATTCATCCGCAAGTCTAAAATTAGTAATAATGTTGTTTATATCCGCAGAATTGGTTTATTTCTATAGTCAGTAATCTTCCTTAAAATCAGTATGTTTGACCTTGTTAGACATCATGCCTATAGGTTTCACCCAGGCAAACCATTAGGTAATCAATTAATTATTCCAGTCTTTAATAATTACAACCAGCAGGCAGGCTTAATTCGGACTTCTTATCTGAAAATATGTAATAAATCAGCCACCCCCTTTACGTAAGTTTGATTAAAGACCTAACCAGTACTTGTAAGTCATGCTAAACAATTTCTGCTTTGAATGAGGAGGCCTATTTGAGCCTTAACTGCTATGTGTTTTCCCCTTAACTGCTCTTATGTGTTTTGTTTGCCGCACTAGATTTTGTCTTTTTAAACTTCAAAAGCCAATATCCCTTCCCTCTAGGATTAGTAGTCCCAATTGCCTTCGGGATTGATAGGATTGGGGCGGATAGTAGCATGCAATAAGTAACGAGACCATTCCGCGTTTTAGTACCTTAACCGGGTGGGTAAGGGTAGACATGGATATGATGATCACGTGATAACACCACGTGTATAATTGGTTACCGGGTGTTGCGTGGGTGATCCATGTTATTTATAAGCCTAGTACCCCCCTTCCCTCTTCATGTGTTTACTTCTTTTTTCAGAATTTTTTTAAAACTGTCAGTTTTCAGTTCTTTTAAACCTCGTCCTTTGCTTTAATCATTTAAAATCTCTTTAAATTTTCAGGACTGTTTTTCTCTCCCAAATTTCCGCCCCGTTTCATCCCTTTGTCCGATTATTTGTATCAATTATTCGACCCCCATTTTTCTGCACTTGTATATTCTTTAAATAAATTATGAAATCGCCTAGTCCCAAATTTCAGCTCGTTTATTTAACTTTTATACTTCCCCTACTTGCAATCCTTATTTGATAATTGTCTTGTATGTTTATTTGTTGTTTATATTTAAAGTCACAATCATAGCATGGCCGGGAACCACACTAGTGGATCTTGGGGGTGCCTAACACCTTCCCCCAAAGATAATTTCAAGCTCTTACCTATTCTCTGGTTCTTCTTCTTTTTATTTCCTTCTTAGTGTCCTAATGCACTTAATCAATAGGTGGCGACTCTTCTAAATCTCAAACCTAATTCCCAAAAGGAAAAGAGTTGTCCGCCCAAATGTCGTAAACCCGATTTCGCGAGAAAAAGGGGGCATCGACAATCATCTCAGATAGAGGTACTCAATTTACTTCGCAGTTTTGGAGAGCCGTGCAGAGAGAGTTGGGTACTCAGGTGGAGTTGAGCACAACATTTCATCCTCAGACGGACTGATAGTCCGAGCGTACTATTCAGATATTGAAGGACATGTTGCGTGCTTGTGTCATTGATTTTGGAGGCTCGTGGGATGAGTTTTTGCCGCTTGCCGAGTTTGCCTAAAACAACAGCTACTAGTCGAGTATTCAGATAGCTCCGTATGAGGCTTTGTATGGGAGACGGTGTAGATATCCAGTTGGTTGGTTCGAGACCGGCGAGGCTAGGCTGTTGGGGACAGATTTGGTTCAGGATGCCTTAGAGAAGGTGAAGGTGATTCAGGAGAGGCTTCGTACAGCGCAGTCGTGTCAGAAGAGTTATGCGGACCGGAAGGTTCGAGATGTATCCTACATGGTTGGTGAGAAGGTTTTGCTGAAGGTGTCGCCCATGAAGGGTGTTATGAGATTTCGAAAGAAAGGGAAGTTGAGTCTGCGGTTCATTGGGCCTTTTGAGGTACTTAGGAGGATTGGGGAGGTGGCTTATATGCTTGCTTTGCCACTCGGCTTGTCGAGTGTGTACCCAGTATTTCATGTTTCTATGCTCTGGAAGTATGTTGGGGACCCGTCTCATGTTTTGGACTTCAGTACGGTTCAGTTGGATGATGACTTGACCTTTGATGTGGAGCCAGTGGCTATTTTGGGTCGTCGGGTTCGAAAGTTGAGGTCGAAGGATATAGCTTCTGTGAAGGTGCAGTGGAGAGGTCTGCCCATAGAGGAGGCTACCTGGGAGACCGAGTGGGAGATGAGGAGCAGACATCCTCACCTATTTGAGGCTTCAGGTATGTTTCTTGACTCGCTCGAGGACGAGCGTTTGTTTAAGTTGGGGAGGATGTGACAACCCGACCAGTCGACTCATGAGTTACCGCTCCGTTTCCCCTATTTCTGCTTCTTTATGCTTTGTTATCCGTGTTTTTAGGTGGTCAAGTTGATTGGTTTGAGTTCGGAGTGAATTTGGTAAGAAATGAGACACTTAGTCTCTTTTAAGAAGGGTTAAGTTGGAAAAGTCAACCGGATGTTGACTTATGAGTTGGAGGGCTCGGATGTGAATTCCGATGGTTCGGTTAGCTTGGGGAATGATTTGTGACGTAGGAGTGTGATCGGAAGTGGTTTTGGAGGTCCGGTGTAGAATTAGGCTTGAATTGGCGAAGTTAGTATTTTTGGCGATTTTCGGTTGATAGGTGAGATTTAGATCCGAGGGTCGGAATGGGATTCCGAGAGTTGCTGTAGCTTCGTTATGTCATTTGTGATGTGTGTGCAAAATTTCAAGTCATTCGGACGTCGTTTGGTCGGGTTTTTGATCAAAAGTGTGTTTCAGAAGTTTTAGAAGAACTTAGGCTTGAATCCGATGTAATTTGATGGTTTTGGTGTTGTTTGAGGTGTTTATAGGATTGGAACAAGTTTGAATGATGTTTTGGGATGTGTTGGTGCTTTTGGTTGAGGTCCCGAGTGCCTCGGGGTAATTTCGGATGGCTAACGGGAAGAGTTTTGGACTTGTGCAATTTCAGATTTCTGCTGTTTCTGGTATTTTCGCACCTGCGGCTTGGGTACCGCAGGTGCGGTATCGCAGATGCAGAAGGAAAGGCGCAGATGCGGTTTTAGGAATAAGAGTCAGGAACCGCAGATTCGGTATGGGGACCGCACCTGCAGAGTTGCAGATGCGACCATTTGACCGCAGAAGCGGTTTTGGGAGAGAAAGGTTGAGACCGCAGATGCGGTGGGGTGCCCGCACCTGCGGAGCCGCATATGCGGCTGGTGGACCGCAGATGCGGATTTGGGTCTTTAATGAATTTCCGCAGAAGCGGACTTGTGACCGCAAATGCGGTACCGCAGAAGCGGTGGAGGGGTCGCAGATGCGAAAACCCCTGGACAGAAGGGTTTTTAAACATTTTATTCCGCGAGCTTAAGTCATTTTTCCACCATTGTTGAACATTTCGAGAGCTCTTTGGGAGAAATTGAAGAGGGATTTGAAGAGGATTGATTGGAGGTAAGTTTTATGAACCAAAAACGTGATTATATTGTGAAATTAACCTAGAAATTCATGGAAATTTAGCTAAAAATGGAGGTTTAGGGCTTGAGATTAAGATAGTCTAAATTGGGAATTTGAGGGGCCAATTGAACTCCGATTCTTGTGTTTTTGATATGTATGAACTTGCGGGGAGATAAGGAATCTAATGATGTGAAAATTTCTGAGTTTCAAGAAGTGGGCCCGGGGCTCGAGTTTTGCTAATTTCGAGATTTTTGATATTTTTCGATTGTTTTCGCTTGGGCTTTGTTCCCTTAGCAAATTGTGACGTATTCGCTCTGGTTTTGGTCAGATTCGACACGCGAGGAGGCCGATTTGAGAGGCAAGGGCATAGCGAGCTAGAGCTTTAGCCGGTTTGAGGTGAGTAATGATTGTAAATGATGTCCTGAGGGTTTGAAACCCCGGATTTGCACAACGTAGCGCTATGTTGAGGTGAGACACCCGCTGTATGATGAGCGTGGGGTCCATTACTACTGAGGATTGTGACTTGGTCCGTACCGATTGATGATTTCACCGCATTTTTGACTGAGATTTAATAATTATCATTATGATTTGGGCTAGTTGCCATGTTTGGGGCCTTGTGCCGACTTGTAGAACCCTTAGGGGCATAATGACTGATTTTCCTCACTTTATATATATATATATATATATATATATATATATATATATATATATATATATATATTATGGATCGGGCTGCACGCCGCAGCAAATACTTATATGGATCGGGCTGCACGCCGCAACAAATATATATGTGGATCGGGCTGAGCGCCGCAGCAATATAGCGCTTGGGCTGTAGGAGCCCCTCCCGGAGTCTGCACACCCCAGTGAACGCAGTCGACTATTTATATGGATCGGGCTGTGCGCCACAGCGATGTACGGATCGGGCTGCACGTCGCAGCGGTCATTTTGATTTCGGTTATTGTGAGAGATATATGCTTACTGTGTTCGAGGAACGGGTTTATACTTGTTAAATACCTGATAAGCTACCTGTTTTACCTGATCTAAGGGATTTCACTTGACTTCTTCACTATTTTGCTGCTTTAAGTTGATTTACTACTTTGATATAGAACTACTTAGTGCCTTTACGTGATTTCTTACTGTCAGCCATTATTTATGATTATTACTCACTGAGTCGGAGTACTCACATTACTCCCTGCACCTTGCTTGCAGATCCAGGTGTTCCCGAGGCATAGTGAGGGCTTCTTGCTGATCATCATCCACCGGAGTTATCGAGGTAGCTGCATGGCGTCCGCAGACCCGATTTCTCCTTCTATCTTTTACCTTTCAGCATATCCTAGACTATCTTTGTGTTAGGCTGTTCAAAAACATGTAATAGAGGCTCTTGACTTGTGACACCGGATCGGTGGGCTATTGTAGAGATATCGTTATGGTTTTCCGCATATTTTATCTTCTGTTTCAGACTTCTATTGATGTTGAATTGGTAATTAACTCTGGTGATTGGTAATGAATCTTAAGCAAAGGGGGTTGTGAGTGTTAATTGGTCGGGCTTGCCTAGCAATGTGTTGGGCGCCATCACGACCGGGGATGGGGTCGTGACAGTTTACTCATGTGTTTACACCAAATCACACACATGATTAAGTAATAAATAAATGTGAGATATGTATTAATTAATTATAGTTTAACAGATAGCAACAACCATATTTGTAAACATATGTATGTGTTTAGATTAATATAAATATCCTATGCGGACAAGTATTTACTCTTTTTCATGTCACTTTTCTATTCATCTCTATTGAAGGAAAATAAAGTTTCATATCCAAAGGAATTTGATGTCGAATTCTCTGTTGAATTCAAGCACATATTTACCATTCATGCTATTTGGATTGTCACAACTGTAGAATATTTTTTTTCCATGTGAATCTAGAATTTCTGGACGGTTCAGAATAGATGGTATATATGTTTTTATAGGTTTAATTAATTTTAATCTGGCCCACACACATTATTGAAGGAAACATTGATGCAGTTGCAGCTAATGTGTTAAAACTAAATTCGTCCAATACTTTTGTAAGCTCAAAATAAAATAAAATCTCATGTGGCGCTCAGTTTTGCGTTGAATTTGTACCCACTTTTAAGAAAAAATAACGAATACTCAATTTCTGGATAACTATAAATACATACACTTTTCACTTTTTCTTTACTGTTGTTTTCTTTTTCTTTGTGCTTAGAGTTTCTTATTCATCTACTTAGTTGCAAAATGAGTTTATTAATTTTGTTGTTGACAATTTGCTAATTGAAATTTGTTCTTTATGATATTTGAAGGTATGTTTCAAATTTGAGCTCATTTGGAGTAGATTTGGGCATTGAATCGTGTATTAGATTGTTGAATTCGAAGAACAAGTTTTTGTTTCAGAACTAACACTCGAAATCTAAAGTTGCATTTAATATATCGAACTATTTAAGATTCGAATTTCTGAAGTTGCAGCTGAAAAATAGAAGACCTTAAGATTTGATTTCTAAAGTTGTATTAAAGAGATTGAACTGCTTAAGTGTCGAATTTCTAAAGTTGCATTTGAAAGATAGTAGAATTTCAGATTTAATTTCTGGAGTTGCTTTGATGAGATTGAACTACTTCATTTCCGAGCGGGTATACTTTGCAAAATTTTATGTAATGCGGATATAATTTCAATGGTGACACCAAAAAGTGAGTATATATAAAAATGTCCCAAAATAAATAAAAGAAAAAAGAGAACAAATGACGCACTCCCTTACTAATATCCTAGTTTGACTGACAACTGTTTCAGTATTATTATTAACTTATAGAAGAGAAAATTCCTTTAAATATCATCACTAACTATTTAATGGGGAAATTACCAGCTATGTCCATTTATAAGTTGCTCATTACAAAAATTGGTCAATTGATAAAATATTACTAATATTAGCCAAATTAGCCAATTAGCTATTTGTAGCAAAAAAAAATCAAATTTTTGCTTTGTTTTGAGTGGGTGTTATTAGAATAGATTGGGCACAACTTAAGGAGCTTGAATCTCAGTTTTGGGATGATTTGGTGAAGTTTTGAGGTGGTTTGAATTGAAAATTAAGTAAAAGCTGAACATGAAAAAAAATGATATGTGTATCACATTGTGTATCATTTGTGTATCACATATGTATCATATTTGTATCAATTGTGTATCACATGTATATCCATGTATACCTGTGTGTGTGATACATGTTTGATACATGTATCGCAGAAGACTTTTTTGAACTCGATTTAACTACGAATTTTGATACAAAACCAGTCCAAATCACCTCCAATCTTCCTCAAATTTTTTATATTGACTTATCTATATATTTTCAATGAATTTCAACTATACCCATTGAAAAAGTTCCTTTTTTGTTTAGATTTTTAGAATATTGTATAGATTTTTGTATTTCATCACCTTATTTGCTACCCCGTCCATGAAATTTCCTTTCCGTCTTGTATCTAATATTGCTAATCACGCTTAAAAATATGGAAGGTAATTTTTGCATGTGATTCTTTGACAGAAAGAACCCTATTATTTGATTTTTCAATTTTTGTTGGCTAGTTTTGGTAAGTCTATGACTAATGGCTAAAGGTTGGTAAGTTGAGATTTATTAGGGACATTTGTGTAAGTTTCCCCTATTTAATTTACGTGACACAAATCTTCTCCAGTTTAAAAGTAAAGTGATACGTACTATTTTAACAAGGGAGAAGTTATTAGTATTATCTAACAAAAGAAGTACGAACAAAGTGACATCACTTGAATACAAAATGGTGTAGTTCAATTCTTGTGGATACATGCCATCAAGTCAAACCTTCTCAGTTCTCAGCATCACTATACTTCAATGGTATTGTATTGGGAAAAAACTGAATTTATAATTAAAGGTGACGTGGCATGACACGTGAACTGGTCAAATGGTCAAAACATGATGATCAGTTAAGAGGCACGGGCAATATCAGATACGAGGAGAAGAAAGTTAAATAGGCACGAGATGATATTCAAATGATACGAGTCTCGTATCTATTTAACTTAATTAAAGCCAAGAGGTCAGAAGGAATTGAAGATATGAATCTGATGGCATAAAGGAGTCTAAATTCAGTATTGAATGTCAAATACGTTAGCGAATCAGTATTGAATAGGAATGATTGTGTAACGTTTCATTTAATGTCATTTAATGCTCATAATTGCCTCTTTAAGGCTAAGGCATTATACCTTTTCCTAGAAAAATCAACTATAAAAGGAGGAGGTTTCAGCATTTGTAAGGACACGAAATATCATTGAGATTACATTGAAATACAAACTTATTTACTGCTTTATTATCCTCAAAAATTTCTTATTCTTTTCGTCTCCTGATTATCAGTAACCCGATTTTTCCTCTTAATTTCTAGTTTTAACCGAAATTCTATTTTTTGGTTAAACAAATTGGTTCCGTTACCGGGAATCTGATAATCAAGCATATCTCAATCTAATTTTCTTGATTGCATCAATCATGTCGAACAACAATGACAACACTCAAGGAAACCCAGAAATTCAGACAATCCAACAACTTCAGGGAGATTCCCCACAAGGCTTTCCACAAGATTCTCCACAAGGCTCCCCACGACGATCTCGTGAAGGCACTCCTGATGGATCTTATACAGATGGACAGGCTCAATTCGAAAACGTTGAAACCATGAATGAGGCTCTGCAAAAACTTATTGCCTCTCAAGTCAATAACGCTCTCCAAGCTTTTGTTCGCTAATTGCCTGTTGTCCCACCCACATCTGCTCCGAACAACAATACTTTGGAGAATCCTCGTTCAGGATTGATTAATTCTGGCAGCGGTGGAACCCTTAGTGAAACACAAGAGAGAGACCCAGGTAATCCAGTTAATTCTGATTTACAAAGTCTAGTACTAACCTTGCAGAAACAGCTTAAGGAGCNCCTACAAATGTAACTGGGTGTAAGCACTGCCTGGAGTTCATGAAGTTTCTTGGAACTTTGACACACCCAAAGGATGAGAAAGGCTTTGGAAATCTGATCTTTGAAAGTTGGTTTATTTCATATTTCAGACTAGGAGTCTGAATTAGGCTCTCCTTGGTTGGAATTTTAATTTCTAATGTAATTTTTATTTACTTTTCTGGATTCATTCAAGTTGTAATAATCTTGTAATACTTATGGGGTGTATAGTAAAATGGGGGAGGGTCTCTCATGTTATGCATATGGGGGTAGATATCATGTTTTAGGTCTTTATTTCTGCAATCACAACATTTTTCGTCTATGTATCTGCATATAGAAATCCTACCTATAAGCCATTTCATTACTGCATATAGAGATCCTGCCTATAGATTTTCCCATATAGAGATCCTGCCTATAGTTTGTTTCAATACTGCATATAAAAATCATGCCTATAATTTATGCATTTCATCATATAGAAGCCATGCCTATAAGTTTATGCACTTCTGCATATGCATATGACATTAGGCAAACAATCCATAGGTTAAGGAATAATCAATTGCATCCTAGATACCATGCTCATAGGATTCCTGCACTTACATAACCGTTTTAAAATCAGTAACGCTTAGAATTCATGCCTATAGGAGCAATCGTTTAAATCTGATTCATCTGCGAGTCTAAAATCAGTAATAATGTCGTTTAATATCTGCAGAATTGGTTTATTTCTAAAATCAGTAATCCTTCCTTAAAATCAGTATGTTTGACCCTATTAGACATCATGCCTATAGGTTTCACCTAGGAAAACCATTAGGTAATCAATTAATTATACCAGTCTTTAATAATTACAACCAGCAGGCAGGCCTAATTCGGACTTCTTATCTGAAAATATGTAATAAATCAGCCACCCCCTTTACGTAAGTTTGATTAAAGACCTAACCAGTACTTGTAAGTCATGTTAAACAATTTCTGCTTCGAATGAGGAGGCCTATTTGAGCCTTAACTGCTATGGGTTTTCCCCTTAACTGCTCTTATGTGTTTTGTTTGTCGCACTAGATTTTGTCCTTTTAAACTTCAATAGCCAATATCCCTTCCCTCTAGGATTAGTAGTCCCAACTGCCTCGGGGACTGATAGGATTGGGGCGGGTAGTAGCATGCAATAAGTAACGAGACCATTCCGCATTTTAGTACCTTAACGGGGTGGGTAAGGGTAGACATGGATATGATGATCACGCGATAACACCACGTGTATAATTGGTTACCGGGTGTTGCGTGGGTGATCCATGTTATTTATAAGCCTAGGACCCCACTCCCTCTTTATGTGTTTACTTCTTTCTTTCAGAATTTTTAAAACTGTCAGTTTTCAGTTCTTTTAAACCTCGTCCTTTGCTTTAATCATTTAAAATCTCTTTAAATTTCCAGGACTGTTTTTCTCTCCCAAATTTCCGCCCCATTTCATCCCTTTGTTTGATTATTTGTATCAATTATTCGACCCCCATTTTTCCGCACTTGTATATTCTTGAAATAAATAATGAAATCGCCTAGTCCCAAATTTCAGCTCGTTTATTTGACTTTTATACTTCCCTTACTTGCAATCGTTATGTGAGAATTATCTTGTATGTTTATTTGTTGTTTATATTTAAAGTCACAATCATAGCATGGTCGGGAACCACACTAGTAGATCTTGGGGGGTGCCTAACACCTTCCCCCCGAGATAATTTCAAGCCCTTACCCATTCTCTGGTTCTTCTTCTTTTTATTTCCTTCTTAGTGTCCTAATGCACTTAATCATTAGGTGGCGACTCTTCTAAATCTCAAACCCAATTCCCAAAAGGAAAAGAGTTGTCCTCCCAAATGTCATAAACCCGATTTTGCAAGAAAAAGGGGGCATCGACAGCATGGCGACTCTGCAGGGGATTTCTTTAAGGCTTTTACCATTTCATGCTATTTGTGACTTTATGTTTCTTTACATGTCTTTACTTGTTTAAATGCCTTTAAGTATTTATTCTTTCTTCTACTATGAAACTAACTTGGTTCTTTGTTTCTTTTCTTTAATGCTTTCTTTTACCGCTTTCCTTCAATACTGTTGTAATTACGAGCAATTATTGTAATCATTACTTTATGAACATGAAAGTACATGACAATTTGTTAATTATTGTATTGCATTTTTTCAACATCATATTCCACTCGTGCCAAACAAAATACCGTAGCAACGCTTATAATGAGTGGTTGCGCCCTTCCGATATTATCACCCTTTAAATCCGGCAAAGGCATATTTGCGGTAAAACCAGTCGATCAACGGTGTAGTCGACGGTTCCGCGCCTTTCCCTCTTGAGTTGTCCGCTCAAGGGTACCAAGTCTAATACCCCATAGAAATCATTTCACTTTAAAATTGTCATGCATCATGGTCAAACTTAGCCGAGTCAGTTATGCGATCCGCATAATGACTTTTTAAGATAGCCTTGTCCAAAGTCCACTGGGTTTCCTTGAAACCCAAACGGACACTACCACGTTCTGTGCATTCATTTGGAGAACTAAATGCTTCTTATGCTAATTATTGATGTTAAATAGTCGAGTCCGGTGGGGGAAAAAGGCCTAACCTTTTGTTTTGCACAAAATGAGGCACGAAGTCCCCAGATTCGGCATAGTCACCAACATCCACCCCTAGTTGTTGAGTTGGTGGGGAGATCTCCAGCGATCAAGCTCTAGTCAAAAAGTATCTAGGAAACCTGCCTTCTCTCCTAGACATTCAACCTAACAGCAAGATCATAGAAGCTACAACCTTGTTTTGGGACTGTGATAGATCGGTGTTTCGCTCTGGGGACATAGAAATGACACCTTTACTCGAGGAAATAGGAGGACTAGCTGGGATACCATGGGAAACTCCGGATTTGCTAATGCCAGAAAATCGTAAGGGTAGGGGTTTTCTTAAGATGATGGGTCTAAAGAAGAATCCCGACTTGACGTGTTTGGAGAAGTCTTACATTCCCTTTGACCATTTGTATGAAAGGTACGACCATAGCAAATCATACCGTACCTATCCGGACGAATTCGCCATTATCTCATTGGAGCACATCCACCGAAGGGTATTTGTGCTTATGTTCTGTTTCTTGGGGATGATAGTTTTTTTGACAAAGAAAGCAAGAATCCATACCAGACTGGCCATGGTCACCAAGACCTTGATGGAAGGAATTAACGGGCAGCCATTCAGTCTTGTGCCAATGATAGTTGCAGAAATATACCGAGCCCTAGAAAGATGTCAACAAGGGGCCAAACATTTTGAGGGATGTAATTTGCTACTCCAACTATGGCTCATGGAGCACCTCCAAAGGGGTGAGTATCGGCAGAAAATCCATCGTAGAGACTGGGATGATCATATCGCTTTTCATCACCCAAAACGGATGAATTATATGCCCAACATGTTCGCCCAACCAGAGAATGCTAGAGAGTGGGTCGAGCTCTTCGACAATCTTACTGAAGACCGGGTGCAATGGATGTTTGAGTGGTTCCCTACTGAAGAATTTATCATACGGTCTAGGGATACTCCATTTCTGATACTGATCGGTTTAAGAGGGACCTACCCATATGTCCCTATCCGGGTTATGAGACAAGCAGGTGGGAAGTAGGTTATACCAAGGGTTGACAAGATGAGCCATTTTCGAGCCGACTTCCAAGATGACGACAGTCCATACCGGTGTCAGGCTCAGCATATGTGGCATAGCAAAATTATCTTGGGAAGAGACACCATCGAGCCAGATCGCTACCATGCTGGTTGTACTCCACACTATCTAGGATGGCTGGAGGACGATCATAGTGGGTTAGGACAACCCGGGTTTGTTCGAGGTCACAGGATTATCGACGAAAGGGCTAAAGCACAGGTAAAGTACAACCAACTGCGCAAGAGGATGCGGGAATGTGAAAATGAGCACTGTGAAATACAAGAAGCCAATCAAAAGCTAATTGGAGAATGGAAAGATATGGCTGTCAGCGCCAACAAACGACTGATCTGTTTGGAGCGGGGCATAGTGGAGCTGGAAAAGAAGTTCCTGAAGAGGGTTGAAGATTGCCGGGTTGCTGAAGGAAATAAAGGCGGACATCTGGCGAGGGCCTACTTGTTGCTAGGATTGCATGAGCTGGGAAAACTGTACGAAGGAGCCAACAATGCCGAATCTGGGGAAGGGCCTTCTGGGATCAAGTAGATAGGAGTTTTCATTTCTGCTTTACAAATGTCATAAGCCCTATGGCCACCAGTGACACTTTTATTTCCTGTTATTTAGTGTCGTTTTGGGATTCGTCTTATTTTTTATCAATAAAATGAGGCATTTAGCATTCTAAGTTCTCCAAATTTACTTGTCGCTAGGCCTACCTCGGGCACAACGAGGCTCCCAATTTAGGACACGATTTATATTCTTACACTATGTGTTTAAATATTGCAACGTTTTCTTCTCACGATCCCTACTAACTTGTTACCTTTTGTTTTTACTTTTGCTTATTCCCCTCCCCAAAGGTTAGTTCGTGCACTCTGGCATCGTCATCATATTCCACAAGATCCAAGGGTCCTCCGCCTCCTCCTCCTCCTCCTATCATAAACAAGAACAAAGGAAAGATGGAAGATTTGAGCAACATCAGAAAGGAGAGCTCAGTTGAAAGGGTAGAGACTTCTCAGGGTATTCAGGTTTCCAAGGAAAGTGCCTCCCAGCTCGAACAGAAGTTATTGAAATTTCAGGAAGAATTGGACCAAGTTCGGAACTTGGCAAGCTTGTCATTTTCCCTCACTACCCCGGATATCAGCTTCCCCAACACTCAAAATCCCATACCTCCTCAAAACATCCCGAAGCCACAAAACCAACCCACTCCCCATCACCACTGCAACACATGCCACACTTCAAGCAACACCCCACTGCTCATCCCCGAACCACTGAACTCCACAAATGATCATCACCACAACACCCCCATCTATGTGGAAACCATACCACACCCCATTCAGCCCGCCTCAAGCACACCTGAGTCTGATGACAAAGACTCTCTTATCAAGAATCTGGCCGCAGAACTCAAGAAGCTGACTAGCCGAGTTCAGGGTGTTGAAGGAAGCAAGGGGATCGAGGGACTGAATTACGAAGACCTTTGCATTCAACCAGATGTCGAACTGCCCGAGGGGTACAAACCTCCCAAGTTCGAAATGTTAGATGGCACCGGGGATCCCAGGATACACTTGAGGACATACTGCGACAAGTTGGTCGGAGTAGGGAAAGATGAGAGAATTCGAATGAAGATTTTCATGAGAAGCTTAAAAGGAGATGCTCTGTCTTGGTACATTAACCAAGACCCCAAGAAGTGGTCAAACTGGGTTAGTATGGCCTCCGACTTCATAGACAGGTTCAGGTTCAACATGGAGAATGCACCAGATGTGTTTTACATTCAGAATTTAAAGAAGAAACCTACAGAAACGTTCCGCGAGTATGCCACTCGTTGGAGGTCAGAAGCTACTAAGGTCAGGCCGGCTTTAGAAGAAGAACAAATGAACAGGTTTTTTGTCCGGGCTTAAGACCCACAGTACTACGAAAGGTTGATGCTGATTGAAGGCCAGAAATTTTCCAACATCATCAAGCTAGGGGAGAGGATCGAGGAAGGTATTAAAAGTGGTATGGTCACTAACTTTGAAGCATTACAGGCTACCAACAAGGCTCTACGGTCTGGTGGCACGTCCAAGAAAAGGGATGTGAGTACCGTGATGGTTGCACAGAGAACCAAATCACCAGTCAAATATCAGACCTACCCAATATCTCCACTTACATATCAACCCACTCCAAATTTCCAAGCACCCGCACCTTCCTACCAAGCTCCACCACCTACCTATCAATCACCTCCACCTCCCACATACCAACCCACTTCACCCAAATATTCCCAACCCGCACAAGTCTACCAAGCCTACAACACTCAACCATCCCACTATCAATCACCTCCTACTCGCCAAAACTTTCCTAGACCCCGACCAAATTTTGACCGCAGACCTCCCAAACAATACACCGCCATTGCCAAGCCAATTGACCAGCTGTACGAAAGACTCAAAGCCGCCGGTTATGTCACCCCTGCCCCTACCATAACTCCTGAAAACCCTTCCTAGTGGATTAACCCAAACAAAACCTGTGCATACCATTCTGGCATGAAGGGACATACTATTGATGAGTGCCGCTCCCTGAAGGACAAGATCCAGGCTTTAATTGATGACAAGATTATCGTGGCAAAGGAGCCTGCTCCGAACATCCGAAGCAACCCTCTACCAGACCACAAGGGTGGAAGTGTTCATATGATTGAAATAAAAGATGATTGGGATCCCAAAGGATCAATCGGTTTGATCACGGAAGGTGACGATCCAAAGAAACCAACAGTCACTCTTAACCCGATTGTAGTCCAAATTCAGCCTTCTAAAGATGCTGAGGTGAACAAGTCCATACCGCTTGAGTTTGAAGCACCAGCCTCCGCAAAGACGCCAACACCAATCGAGGTCGAGTTTGGGTCCCCAAAGGCGCCTGGGCCCTTTGAAGTTGCTGTATTACCTTCCAAGGCAAGGGTGCCTATTCCAGTAGCAATGACAGCTGTAACACCATTCCACACAAAAGCTATATCGTGGGACTACACAGCCGAGGCAAGAAGGAAAGGAAAAGCCAAGTTCAGAGAAACAGTTGCAGCGCAGGGTATGACAAGAACCGACAGGGTTTATACCCCAGAACACTTAGCTGAGTCGAGTAAGCAGACCTCTGGCCGACAAGCCATCATTGAAACTGGACCTCGTGATCTCTGGAGAAAGATACAAGCCAAGGAACACTCGGTCATTGACCAGCTGAACAAAAGACCGGCACAAATTTCTATCTTGGCTTTATTACAAAGTTCTGATGCACACAAGAATGCCTTGTTGAAGGTATTGAGTGAGGCATATGTACCAAGCAACATCACTGGAGGAGAAATGGCAAACATGGTGGGCCAAGTGTTGGAGAGTCATAAAATCACCTTTCACGAGGATGAGCTGCCACCGGAAGGATTGAGTCATAACAAGGCATTGCACATCACTGTGCAGTGCGAAGATTATTTTATCACCCGGATCCTGGTCGATGGGGGGTCCAGTCTCAACATTTGTCCTCTAGTAACACTCAGAACATTGGGAAAAGGCCTGCATGAAATCAAGGATGGGGCCATCAACGTCAAAGCTTTCGACGGATCTCAAAGGTCCATTATTGGGGAAATTAGCCTACGTTTGCAAATGGGTCCCACTTGGTTCGATGTTGATTTTCAAGTGATAGACGTGCCGGCTTCTTACAATCTGCTATTGGGACGACTATGGTTTCATGCCGCCGGGGCCGTGGCATCAACACTACATCAGGCAGTGAAATTTGAATGGAATCACCAAGAGGTGATCATTCATGGTGATGGTAGCAACCCCATATATAGCCGCCAGACCATTCCAGCAATTGGATGAAGAAGAAGATTAGGTGGGGAAACTTACCACCACATCGAGCGGGTCAACGCAGTCGACAAAGACAAATGGTCGAACAACAAAATTAAAAGCATACTGAATTGGAGCGGGTATGAACCTGGCAAAGGACTTGGCAAAAACCTCCAAGGAATCGCTAAGCCAATCAAGCTCAAGAAGCATGGTACCACCTTCGGGTTGGGGGTATGAGTGTACCTGGGAAGAATTCAAGGACTGGTCGCCACCATGGCGCGGCCCTTACTATCTATTGGAGCAACCGATACCCCATCTAGAGCAGACTTTTCAACCAGCCGAGGTTATCTATGGGTCAGAAGAAGAGGAAGCATTAGCAGCGATGAGAAACTTGTTCGTGGAAGATGATGATATGGACTGTTGTGTCATTTTTTTGGAGGAGGGGGAGGAAGGCCCTTCCATATAGGCTGTGAGCAGAGGAGCACACCTCACCAACTGGACCGTCAGAACCACCAGAGCCCGACGTGCCTCGGGGTAGCAAGGCTGAACAATCCATTACGCACTATTTTGCTTTATTAAGTTTATTTTCTTTTCGCATTTTTCTTTTTTCGCAAGAAAGAGCTCCAATGTTCAAAATACTTGTGGAATTTATTAAAGTATTTCAATTTTCTTACAAATCTCTCTCTTATTATTTTCTCTCATTACTTTACTTAAACAACATTACTATTACTTATCTTGATGAACCAACGACTGTGACATACAACGAGACAACGCGACAAACGGACACAGATTCAGAGGAAGATGATATACAGGAAGAAATCGTTAAAGAAGTTGAGAATTTTGAGAATAGGCCTAAGTCCAACCTGGACGAGACGGAGATCGTCAATCTAGGAGATGCAGAGAACATCAAAGAAACACGAGTCAGCGTTCATTTGTCACCGTTTGAGAAGGAAGAGTATACAAAATTTCTAAAGGAATATGAAAACATATTCGCATGGTCATATGACGACATGACTGGTCTAAGCACGTCCATTGTGGCTCACAAATTACCGACTGATCCGGCCTGTCCGCCAGTGAAATAGAAGCTTAAAAAGTTCAAGCCAGACATGAGTTTGAAAATCAAGGAAGAAGTCACTAAGCAGGTCAAAGCTAAGGTCCTCCGGGTAGTAGAGTATCCGACATGGTTAGCCAATATTGTGCCAGTACCGAAAAAGGATGGGAAGGTCACAATTTGCGTCGACTACCGGGATCTCAACCGGGCCAGTCCAAAAGATGACTTTCCCTTGCCGAATATACACATCTTGATTGACAACTGCGCCAAGCATGAGTTGCAGTCATTCGTTGATTGTTTTGCTGGGTACCATCAGATATGGATGGATGAAGAGGATGCTGAGAAAACGGGTTTCATTACGCCGTGGGGGATGTATTGTTACAAAATGATGTCGTTTGGGTTAAAGAATGCAGGGGCCACCTACATGAGGGCCATGACCACAATTTTTCATGACATGATACACAAGGAGATCGAAGTGTATGTAGACGACGTCATCATCAAATCCAAGAAAGCCGCTAATCACATGGAAGATTTTTCCACATCAAGATGAAGCCAAAGGGAAGTTCTCCCCTAACTGGCAAGGTCCATACATGGTTCAACGGGTTCTGACAGGAGGAGCCCTCATACTTGCAGAAATGGACGGAGAAGTTTGGCCAAAACCAATAAATTCAGATGCAGTCAAGCGATACTATGTGTAACCATTTATGATTTCCTTATGTAATTTGAACTACGTCTGACCTGATTCCCGTTTAAGAGGGGATATGTAGGCAGCCTTATGGGTTCGGTCACAATTCAATAAAATTTTCATTTTCCCCCGCAATTGGAAACTGGGGCAGAATTTTGAGGAGGACCTTCAAAATTCCGAAGTAACTTCAGTCGATCATTGCAAGCAGCCATCAGAAGCATCTACCCACTAAACTGGGGCAGAATTTTAAGGAGGGCCCTCATAATTCCGTAGCAAGAAAGGTCGCAATGTTTTGAACCACGTCGCGGTCGTTGGTTCATCTAAAGCTGTTTTTTAAAATATATATACATATATCATACCTTTGAAAAAACTCATGCATGCCTATTATCGAAATCGCTTTGTTTGAAAACGCTGCCCCGAGGGTACCTACAGTATCACCATAAACAGAGCCGAGCCAGTCAAGCGAAGCCAGCGGGAACGCGAACTAACCAGTCCCTTTACAAAACTCACGATTTTTCTTTGGATGCAGGCATCCAAGTCACAAATCAGCAAATCCATTTGCACACTCGTACTTTCAGGAATACAACTCCTGAAATTATCGCTTCACAACCACTATCCATACACGATATCCCCAGTAGCCACAATATCGCAATCAACGACCAGCTATCCGCTATCAGCTAAGAATCTTTTACTACTATTCGTCTCTCATCTTCTGCATAAGGCTACTATTCTGCCTTCCGAGGTTAAGCTCTACCTTCATTTGTATTTTTGCATTGCATAAGGCTACTATTCTGCCTTCTGAGACTAAGCTCTGTCTCCATAATTGCATAAAGCTACTATTCTGCCTTCCGAGGTTAAGCTCTACCTCCATTTGCATTTTTGCATTGCGTAAGGCTACTATTCTGCCTTCCAAGGCTAAGCTCTGTCTCCATTTGCACGGCTGAAATATCGCCGTTTCATTTAAATCCTGCATCGGCTGAGAGATCGCCATTTTACTTATATTTTTGCATGGCTGAAATATCGCCACTTCATTTAAATCTTGTATCGGCTGAAAGATCGCCATTTTACTTACATTCTTGCATGGCTGAAATATCGTCACTTCATTTAAATCCTGCACCGGCTGAAAGATCGCCACTTCATTTAATTCTTGCATCGGCTGAAAAATCGTCACTTATTGCATCTCATGGGCTGAAAGATCGCCAAACTGTCCAAGGGCGTCATTGTTCGGAGGCACCATTTCCATAGCCCGAGAACGCCATACCATGGCCTGAGGACCCCACTTTTATCTCTTGCATATCATTATTTAAAGGCATCATAGTTCGGAGGCATCATTCTCATAGCCCGAGAACATCATTTCATAGCCTGCGAATCCTTTATTATACACTTCATGGCTCAGGACGTCATGGTCTGAGGACGTCATCCTAACCGTCCAAAGACAACATTCATGGTCAAACAGGAACTTGCATCACGTTATATATATATATATATATATATATATATATATATATATATATATATATATGTTTGCATTGCTCATTTGCAGGAAAACCGGCTAGCAACGGCCGTCTCAGCAGGAGCGATCCCGCTCCAGTTCCCGCAGCCCTGATTATACCTTAACTACCCTTCCTGACCTGAATACATCGTCCGTTCTTGTAAAACCTCCATCAGCATATTCTGTCGATGGATCCTGAACTACATATGGCCTGATTCCTGTAAGACCAGGGATATGCAGGTAGCTCAAGAACCAGAGCTCGGTCAAAATTCTTCAAATCATTTCGTTCGGTCAAATTGGCCATCATATGTTTACCCGACAACTCTTTCATCCTTCCCGGGTAAAGAGGGGCAGCCGTCGATACCCAATTTTTACCTATGTATTTTTATACACAAATGTTTTCAAAATAACATGTACACGCATATATAAGCATGCCCAAGTGTTTTGGTATTTTTCCTTATTTTTAAAGATTTTTAAATTCAATTTGTTGTCCATTTTAGCAATACAAAATCAGTAATTATTTCCAAAACTATAAATTTTGGTGAATAATTTATTTTATTCTCATATTTATACCAAAATATAGTTAAGGTAATTTTTGTATATTTTTACAAATTTATTTGGTATTTAAAAGGTTAAATTGCATACAATTGCAATTTTAGCCTATTCTAAGATTAATAGCATTTTTTATTATAAAATTGGTCCCAGTATTTTAAATTAATATTTATAAATTATTAATTAGTTCAGTACTTTTAATTTGCCTTTAAAATCATTTTCACTATTTTTACAAAATAAAAAGGGAAAATTGACCATTCAACATTTAGCCTCCCCTTATTTCAATTACAGCCTCATTTGCATTTTAATTTTAACCTTAAATTGACCCAATTCTACCCCTATTTGGACCAGCCCAATTTCATTTCGACCCGGTCCCCCGACCCAATTTAAAATCCGCCCGTTTCCTATCTTTGATCCAGTCCGTTGATCATTTTGATCAACGGCCATAAATCCCCTTTACCATTTTTAACCCCCAATGACTTACCTTAATCCCTCATTCTCACCTGGCCCGCCGCCTTTGAATCCCAAACTCTCTCCAAAACTCTTCGAAACCCTAGCCTCCTCCTACCTTATTTCACCGTGTTTTCACCAGAATCCATGGCTTCTCAAGCCATGGACGGTCCGTACTCACCCCTCTCCACCATTGGACCTTGGGTGTTTGAGGTTTTGAAGGCTGACCTGGACGGTTCTCTTTCATATCTTCTCAGATCTTTGGTTCTATGGCTTCTCCGGCCTTTGCTCCGGCATATTCAAGCCTCGGGAGCCTGATTCCTGACCTCTTCGACTCAAGATCTGATTTTTTCCAAGCCTTTCTCATTTCTAGGGTTTCTTCGAAACCCTAAGCTGTTCGAGGTTTTTTCTTTATTTATTTTCTTAGATCTATGGTGCGATTGTGTTCTACTGGACTTCTAAATTATTTTTCCCCAAACTTTTCTTTCAGAATTATTTTCTTCG